>NC_056739.1:37956458-38078958 GCF_019279795.1 Protopterus annectens
AGCAACTGGCTCAAGGCCAATGTAAAAGGAGTGGCCCTCTCAAGGATCAATCTTTGGACCGCTTGTTTCTGGCATTTACTTCTCAGAAGTCAAGGCCAATGTCAGTGGTCTCTACCTGACTAAATCTGCACACGATTGCGAATTAGGAGCAATCATTGAATCCTGCAGTGACACAAATGTTCCCCAGAAGGGGCAGACACAGACAAACAGCCAGTGTCAGAGACATGGACTAAAACTAAATGCCAAGAAATGCAGAACAGTATCCTTTGGGAAGTCATCCATCCCTGTTAACTATCATATTGACAACACACCCCTTAGAGTTGATCCAGTAGTCAGGGACTTGGGGAGACACAGATAGTGATCTAGCCTTTGATCACGTGTCTACAGTGGTGAGGAAATCATTCTATGTTGTGCAACTTAAACAAAGGTATGGCATACAAGTCCAAGGAAGTCATTGTTCGACTGCATTCAGCATTGATCAGACCTTTCATTGAGAAGGATGCTCCCTCTGGTATGTACCTAACCAGGCATATCGAACAACTGGAACGTCCACAGAGGTTCCTCACTAAAAGAATACAGGGTGTAAGTAATATGTCTTATGCAGACTGCCTCAAGGACCTATCCTTGTATTCTGTCTCTTGCAGGCTGTTGAAGGGAGATCTACGCCCGGCATACAGGACATTGTCAGACCCCACTCTGATAGACCTCCTGCATAGGCATAAAACAAAGCACCAGAATTACCCGTTCTAAAGACTTAAACCTTATCTGTGATATAAATAGGACCTGCTGGAGAGATAGGTATGCATCCCAGAGGCTACTACATCTATGGAAAAGACTCCCCATTCATGTGAAGCAGCGTTCCTCCCTACACCAATTCAAGTGCAACTTGGACAACTGGATGGGAAACCAGAAATTCATCCTTCGTCTGCCACCTATGTCTCCAATGGGACACAGGTAACCTATAAATGGTTCTTCTCCCAGGCCCCTGCTTACACTTATCAAGGGTATCAGAACTTGTCAGAGATGTGGGATACATGGCTAGGCTTAAAAAGGCCCTTGTGGTCGTTACGTCTAGTAAACACCTATGAATCTATAAGTTCAAAGGTACAGGATATGAAATGGGATGAAGTAACTGCCAGAGAGATTGAAACCAAGTTAAGAAAAGCCTCTAATTGGAAAACCCCAGGCCCAGACGCACTACCTATCTGCTGGTTAAATGTATTAACATCTTTGCACAAAGATTCAGCCATGAGTAAGAACTAGTTATATGCACATCATGAACAGACACCAACCTGGTTAACAGGAAAAACAATGTTCCTAACTTGAGAGTGAACCTGCAAGCTACCCTAAAAATTATAGGCCAATAATTTGCCTTCCGACAATGTATAAACTATACACTGGAATTGATGCCAACAGAGTTTACAGTTATTTAGAAGAAAACTCAATTATTGCAATAGAACAAAAGGGCAATAAAAGAAAGTGATATGGAACAAAGGATCATTTGTTGTTAAATAAAGTAATAGTGGAGAACTGTAAAAAGGGGAAGAATCTAAGCATGGCATGGATTGAACACAAAAAAGCAATTCACAACATCCCACATTCATAGATAAAAGTGCTTAAAAATGTATAGGATACACCCTACACTGATAAATTACATCACAGTGACCATGAAACAGTGGCAAACCACTTTGCAGTTAAGTCATCATGAAGGACAAATTGTTATTCCAAGGAAAAACATCCAAAGGGGGATATTCCAACGTGACTCTGTCACCGTTGCTTTTTTGCCTTGCCCTTAACCCATTAAGGTGTCTGCTTAACAGATTAGACCATGGCTATAATTTGCCTCCCAGAAAGCAATAAAGTGTAAAAAATTCTCATCTCTTTGTCAATGATTTAAAACTGTACAGCTCATCAGATGAGGAACTGAAAGCACAACTATAAGTAGTCAAAATGTTTTCAGATATAAGAATATCATTTGGTCTTGATAAATGTGCAAAAGCGACCTTTAAAGCGGGAAAGCTGCAGCACCAAGAAAACATCAGTTTGGGGCAAGAATGTGATGTAAAAGAACTTGAGCAAGATGGAGTGTGTAAATATTTGGGAACCGATGAAGGATCAACAATAAAACATGAACAAATGCGAACCAGACTTATGGAATATTTTAGAAGACAAACTAATCCTGAAAACAGCGTTGACATCTAGGAACAAAATTCAAGTTAGAAACCAATTTATTCTTCCTGTCATAACTTACAGCTTTGGAGTGACTGACTGGCCCCAAATGGTGTTGGATTGGTTGGCCAGGAAAACAAGAAGGATGCTTCATGCTCACCAAATGATTTATAAAACTTAGTGTCTACTGAGATTATATATTCCGCATAATGAAGGAGGTATGGGTCTACTTGAAATTGATTACTTGTATAGATCTGCAATCATGGGACTGCATACATATCTGCTGACCTCACAAGACCCAAACATAGTGAAAGTTTTGAAACATGAGAAGAATAAATCTAAGATGACTTCCCTTCTTAGTGTAGCAGAAGCATATCAGCATCAAGCTGGAATGGAAATCAAACCAGAAGTAGATAAAAATCAAGCAGCAAATGAATGTGCCAAAAAACAAAAGGTGAAGGATCAGATGAAAAGGCAGTAAATGTGGAAAATGCATAACATAGTTCCAAGTTTAGAAAACTCTGGAAGAATGTTGATCAGGATCGAATACAGGAATGGTTAAGGAGAGGCAAAATCAAACCAAGAGATGAAAGGTTAATACTGGTGGCACAATATACTGGGCTAAGTACACATTGGTTTACAAAATCCATTGAACATGTGGGAGAAACTGACAAATGTAGGTTTTGTAAAACAGAACTGGAAACAGTCGGACAACCCATTGCTGGTTCTGACATACTAATGGCAGAAGGACTGTATACTGAAAGACATAATAATGTTAAAGACTCTTGCACTAGGGATCGTGCAAACATAATATTGAAATAGCTGAAAAACACTGGAAACATGAACCACAAATCATTACAGAAAATGACGTCTATATCACATGGGATCACCCATTACCAATTTAAAAGACAGATGTGAGAAAACTAGTCCATGAAAAGATAAAAGTAGCATTGATCATTGAAATCTCTACACCCAGTGACTACAGTGTCTTGCATAGAGAGAGAGAGAGAGAGAGAGAGAGAGACATAAAATATCAGGATTTGCAAGCAGAAATGAGAGCAATGCAGAGGAAAGAAACCCAGAAAGTTCCAATAGTTGTAGGAGCCAACAATCTACAATCATATTTAGATAGGGTACCAATACATGCAACTCTGTACGAATTGCAGGAAGAGTCATTACTGGACACATTGCAGGTGCTGCAAAGGGCACTTCTGGCGGACATCAAAGACTGAAACAATACTAATTTCATGAACTTTAATCATACTTTGACTTAGGAATGGGGTCCATTCCTGTCATGGTATTAGAAACTCAAAAGATTTGGAGAAATTAAAAGGGAGAAAACCATATATATTAAAACCACTCAAAAAAATCATCAAGAAACAGACAGTGGCTTGGATAGCAGACATTAGTTTAAAGCAAAACCCCATCTTATGTATTACTGTGGTAACAGATCTGTCTTTGGAAATACTCTGGGCTGATTTAATTTCATTCAGAAGCAAAAGGGACGAAACTCGGGCTCCAGCTGACAGTAATGATGACAGGATAAAGAATTTGTCCCGTATTATGGCCTACTGATCACAAGTGGAACTGGACAGAGGTACAACATTGCTCAAGTAATTTTGTCATCTAGTCACCTTTTAAAAGACTTGTTCTGGTATGGGTCACAATGAAAGCAAACTGAACCGGGGCAGCCTTCCCTATCTCTTGCAGCAGATGTAGTGTTTTGGACAAATTGAGGGATACAGTCTTGACAATGTCACGTGCCTGTGTCACAGTGTCTTCCCTGTAGGCACCAAGCCCCACTGGAGATGCCCAAGACACATCTCTTGAGGTGGTTTGGAGGCCTTGTGCTTCTGCTTCTCAGTACTGAGCAGCGGTCACTACTCCCAAGA
Source organism: Protopterus annectens (assembly GCF_019279795.1). Classification (NCBI taxonomy): domain Eukaryota; kingdom Metazoa; phylum Chordata; order Ceratodontiformes; family Protopteridae; genus Protopterus; species Protopterus annectens. The sequence goes on from NC_056739.1 coordinate 37,960,520, forward strand.
TTCTCAGTAAAGATCCCAGGATCTTTACTCCTCCATGCACATTTGCACAACCTCATCCTTTCAGCTTCCACCCAAAGCTCAGGACAGGGACACAGACTACTAACTGGTAAACAGAGTTATATACTGTGATCACATCTTGCTTCTGCCCCACAATCTGATAGGTGCCTTGGTGACAATACTGCAGTTAATTATCTGCTGGTCAGTCTCCTCATCAACTCTATTTCTTTGTAAACAACAAAATAATTAGACCCCCTCTACTGGGGTACCCACTATCTCATCACCTGCAGAAAACAATCCACTACGACTTCCAAACTGGACATGGTGATTTCCATCCCAACTTGTTCACACCTGTAATGAACTACTGCAGCGTGCAATGGAGATCAGACTTGAAGCAAAGATGGTGTGCAAACAAAGAAGCCACAGGAACCTCTCTACACCAGACACTGGTCTAACTTCATCTGACAACAGCTATCCTTTCAATGAAAATCTGTAAGGAGGAGCCAAGATGCACTTTGGTGCTAAGCTGAACTGGAGGATTCTGCCAACACACACACCTCTCACTTCACAAACACATGGATAGGTAAAGGCCCACCCCTAGGTCTCAATTTTATTGTAGCACACTTCAAAACAATGAATTACATCAGATACATTTTCAAGATCCCCAAAAGACATGCAGACCACACAAGCCCCCCTGACATTTCGGTCTCTGTAGCAAGAACAAAGAGCTGGTCCCCAGTTCCATAGTGATGACACAGCCTGCAGTGCTCTTCTTGGACTGAAGGTAGCTGAGATACAAGTATATGGGAAGACTCCACCAGGGAGGTGGAATGGAGATCACATCAAAGAATGGAGAAACAGGACCCACCCCATAGAAATTTAGCACTCCCTCCTGTACCTTTCTGAAAATGGGGACTACAGCCTTACTGTGACTACTGTTCCAGTCTTCCACACACTACTACACATTTAAATCATAAACCCTGAAAAACAGCCAGTTGTTTCGGCATTTCCATTTCAAACTCAACCACTTTTAAACGTCTCATTTCTGTAATGTTTAATTGACAGATTTATCTATGTAAACAGACCCAGAACCAGCAAATTATTCCAGGCACCACTACCTGAGACAAGGGCATATCTGGGCACTGCCTCCTGAGACAAGGGCATATCTGGGCACTGCCTCCTGAGACAAGGGCATGTCCACTAAGTTTGCAAGTTCCTCATAGTGTTCCATCCACCTTCTGAACAGACCGCAAGTCGCAGTCAGCATTTCTTCACCCATGCTGAGAACAGCTCTGTAAGGTTTCCACCACCCAAAACTGATTTACCAGATTCTGCCAGAACCTCTGAGGCCATCCAAAATGGTAGTAATCCCCATGCTGTCATACAAATCCTTCCACAACTGGGTCTTCACTACCATAACTAATGATGCAGCCTTCATGGTGTGCTGCACCATCAAACCTGGGCCACGTCTTGACTGAGCGTTCAATGGACAGATCTGGGCCACCTCCTGACTGACCGTTCAATGGACAGAGGACTTCTCGCTGCTGATGCCCACCAACAGGTCCCCATGTTACCACTTTTTTGGCTAGAAACTCTTGCCACTGCCTTATACAAAGGTCTTGATTAGGGTCCATTTATTCTCTACATCTCCAACTCCTCAGTTATATGGAGCAGCTGTACTACTGATGGGAGATGAAGCCATTTTGCATAGAAACGCCTGCATGGGGTTTGTAAGACATTCTACAGATTTGTATTTCTCACATCTGCAAATCTGCTGCACCACTATGACCAAACTCACCACCATCTGAGAATCTCTCTACAGTGCCCAGAGTATACTGCCTCCAGTCTGATAAAACCACTAAATCAGCCTACGGCATACAGCTCAGTGGCACATAGGAATGAAATCAGACTATGACCAGATGACTTGCGTTTCACTAATGATGCAAGCTCTGAAGGAGCTAAGCAAGGAGGTTATGAATGTTCAAAGCCGTTTTGTCCATCCTATGGGAGAGGACAGTGGTCTGGATCACTGCAGTGCTGACACCTACTGGCAAGACAGGTGTATGTTACGCAACATATGGGCCAGGGAGACATCTGTGTTTGTAAAAGCAGTGACCTGCATAAACCTGGGAATAGGCATACCCTGGAGCTGGCAGGGCACTTCTGCAGAAGTGAATGTGAAAGTCACAGCCACCATGGGAAGTGGGCAGGCATCCTCTGCAGCCAATAACCGCTAAAGTCACAGTGAGAAAGGAGTTAGGAGCATAAACAAATATGCTCTGCAATGCATGATGGCTCCATTCCTACTGCCCAGATCTGGACTGCAGCTCATGGTTCAATGAATTCTGACATTATAAGGGGGAGCAAATAGGCCAAAACTCACAGAGAGAGAAATGAATGGTTCAACTGTGCAGCTGGGAAGAGAGGATTGAAGGTCTTGCACAGTACATATGAGAATTCAGTAGCCTTTGGTGGAAGGTGATTTAGTATCACTAACAGGTATGCTTATGAACACAGCGTTTGTGATGAACACTAGTAACGTTCATTCATATTCATATCAGACAACCCATTCTTTCCATACATGTCTCTACAAGTTCCTCTGTTATGCCCCATGTCAGCGTTAGGCCTATTAGAACTACAGAGCCATTGCACGGTACCAAAAAACAGTTCTCCCAATATCTCCAACAACTCTTAACTAACTGCGAGGTGAGCGTGAAATGCCTCAGTGTTTAAGGACAGTAACCATGATCCTTGTGTACAACACATACACACACTTGCAAACTCAAACCTAAATCTCACTCACTCAGCTGTAGCACACTGCGAGCCATCATGCGACTGCCTGCCACGTAACTGGCATTATCCCAAGACCCCAATCTGTCACACTATAAAATGGTGAGCTCATACAGCCCCACATAATGTAAGGCCACGCCCGAGTGGATAATGCAGGTTACTCTGTCATCAGGCACTTATTTGTAAGCACCACTCGCAGGCCTGACTCCAGTGGTAGACCCCAAGATTCTTACTTTGGTTAAGGTTCTCTCATGCTGTAAAACAAGCTGAAGACAAACTGGCACAATTTTAATTTAAATCAGCTGACAAAGCTATGGTTTGCTAATTTTAGTTACTATTAAACTAGGGAAAGGGTTACTATGCTCTGAATAGTCCTAGTCTCTAACTAGCTTTAAACAGCCTATCATTGGCACCATTACCCTGTAGCTGTTGAATTAAATTAATGGAAGTGGGGGGGGACTCACCTTCTACTTCTATGACATTTTTCATTTAAAGTATTTTGATAAACCAGTTTCAGTATAAATGAAGTTCATTCACTAATCTTCAGTCTGGTGTAAACTGTGAACGTTGCTTCTGACAAGTTACCTTTTTTCCAATTTATATTGTTGCATTACAGATTTGCATCCTTTAAAATTTAAATACAACAGCAAATGGAAAACATCCTGATCTGCTTCTCAATGACTATGAAGTGAAAATGCGACGGTACTCCGTCAGAAATAAAGGAAAGCGCGTGGCTCCAGCCGCAGTGGCAACATTTACACTTCTGTGTCTGCAGAAACGTGAACCAGCTAAGTCTATGAAACATGCAGCAAATCTGAGTCTGTACACCTGTATATAGCAGGGAGGCACAGATGGGGGGAATCACAGAACAAAAACAAACTATCAAGATTTTCCATTAAAGAAATAGGCTGCCTGTACAAGGCAATCCACCTTTTTTTAACACATTCCCTATTGCAAGTGTGACCCCAGATATTGAGAGACTCAACATTTCAAAAATTATAGTGAAATTCACTAAAAACTGTGAACTGTAAAACATCTGTTCCACTCTACACTCCATTTACTCAACTGTTGCGATCACTTTTTAACAGAATTTCTTGCAGATATAATTTTATTTTTAGCATGTATTTCCTCTGTTGCGATCACTTTTTAACAGAATTTCTTGAAGATATAATTTTATTTTTAGCATGTATTTCCTCTATTAGGGTCAGGGTTAGGGTACGTATTCTCTCTATTAGGATTAGGGTATGTATTTAGGGTTAGGGTCAGGGTATGTATTCCCTCTATTAGGGTTAGGGTATGTATTTAGGGTTAGGGTCAGGGTTAGGGTATGTATTTAGGGTCAGGGTATGTATTTAGGGTCAGGGTATGTATTCCCTCTATTTGCACTTTCCTTTTTGCTATTTTGGAGGTTCACAAATGCAGTATTCAGACATTCAATGAGTGTACATTTCTGCACCTCTTCCTTATTTTTTCCAATCAGTAGCATATCCCACATAGGAGGGGTAAGGTACAGTGCACGCTCACATCCCCTTTTCCAAAAATTAAATGGTGTCAATTCAGACTGTTTAATTTCAAAGACAGAACAGGTTTGTGAAAAGTTCTACATTTAGAGTTGCAGTACATTTACTTTCTGCAAGGAGGTAATAAGCCCACTAGTTTGTCCTTTAACTACACCACCTTCAAGAGCCATTCTGTGGTTGTCCAGTCCATGGATCTATGTTGCATTATGAAGAATTCAAAACTTGTCCTTCTTGAGCAGGACAATCCCCTGACACAACTGTGTGCAACCATGTCACATCCTCACAATATCTCCACTGTAGTTACTTCTGGTACAGTCTTCACATTCACTGGATGACCCTCTTATAATCCAAGACTACAGAAACTTCCTGTGCCCGCTTTACCCTGCAGCTCACAATCTCCTAGTTTGTTACTGACAGACTGGGATGTGTTCCAAGTGTAATCTTCCCGCTACAGTACTCGTTTCCCCCGATACTTCCCCTCTCTTCCCCTGACATGCAGTGTATTAGCACCCCTCTCTTCCCCTGACACGCAGTGTATTAGCACCCTTCCCATCCACACATCAAAGAACATTCTTGGCCTCAGCTTCTGACACTGCCCGCTTCTCTGCCCTCTTCAGGGAGGTAAGTGCACCTCCTCCTCTTTGTCTCAGACCTCTTATCACAGGTCTTCCTTCATACAGATCACTACTCCATCTCGGCCCTCCTTTCATTGCCACTGATGAATAAAATCCACCATGACACTGCCACGTCCCACCTCCCTCGTCACTAGCCTTTGATTCTGTGACAACAGCAATGTCCACCCTCCCCAAGCCACATCACTGCTTGCAGCTCCTCAGTCTTCATACCCACATTTGTTCTGCCCTCAAGAATACAACTCAATCATGTAATTTTTCAACACCGTTGCTCATAGGTTCATACTAGGCTATCTGTCCTAGGGCATTTATAAGCCTAGCCAGACTGTGTTTGGCTTTCGCCACCCATTTTAAATTAATTTTGCTATGCCCTTTTTTGAGGTTAGTATACTGTGTCTCTGTCTAACAGTGACACAGAAGTGATACCCGGGGTAAACCTACGATCCCCCATCCACTCATCAAGATTCCTCTTGAAGAGAGTCAATGAGGGACTCTGGAATAAAATCCCAGTCCAGGTTAGGCAGAGTGAAGGGAGCCTCTGGGTTATGAATCTGTCCCTCCAGCATGTCCTATTTATTTCAATGCTGCGGTTCAAGTCTCTCGAGCGCGTAGCTCGATGGGATTTGGATTTTCTGAGGTGCAGCATGTCCATTAATTCCAGGTTGGACATGGCTTTATACGTCAGGCACCGATCGCCTCTGAGCAGGCGGTATGCCACTGAGTAGAGCTGGAGTTTCTTTAACCGGGCAGCTTATGGCATCTGTTTGAGCCCTTTGATCCTCTTGGTGAGGTACTTTTGGGGTCTTTCCAGTTGCTGCAGGTGTCTGGTAAGGTACATCCCAAAAGGGGCATTGTACTCAATTATGGGCCTGATGAGGGATGAGTAAAGAGGCACGATGACCTCCCCTGATCTAGATGTGAATCCCTTCATGATTAGGTGGGCTATATAAAATGTTTTTCTAACCACTTTGGCCACGTGGTTGTCAAATGAGAGATTGCTATCAACTTGGGTCCCCAGGTCCCTAATTACTTCTTCCGTACTTAATGGATTACCACTTATGTGGTAATTTGCGGGCACTTTGTTCTTGCCAGAGGGGATGACTATACACTTTTTGGCATTTAGCTTGAGGCCATGGCTCTGGCACCAGTTGTCTGTTTCTATGAGGCCCTTTTGGAGGATGCTTGTGTCGGCTGGAGAGTCGATTACAGCGCCCAGTTTGCAGTCATCTGCGAACTTGGTCAGCCACAGTCCTTCCATGTTGGCATGTACCTCTGAGAAATATATACCGAACAAGAGAGGTCCCAGGACTGAGCCTTGTGGGACGCCACTTGTAACTGGTTTGGAGTCTGACATGGCTCCAGCAATTCTAACCATGTGGGTTCTGTCCTTGAGCCAGTTTGCAACCCATCTAGTGACATAGGGGTTAATATTTAAGCTGGTGAGCTTATCTATAATACCCGAGTGGGGTATTGTATCGAAGGCTTTTGCGAGGTCCAGGTAGGCTGTGTGGACCACCTTCCCCTCGTCAATGGCCTTGGTGACTGTTTCAATGAAATCGACCAGGTTTAAGAGGCAGGATCTGCCCTTAAAGCCGAACTGGGTAGGATCCAGTGTCTGTAGGTCCCCAATATCTTTATTTATAAGGTCCATGATGATCCTTTCCATAGCTTTGCAGACCAAGCTAGTCAGGCTTATGGGGCGATAGTTTCCAGGATCCATTGAGGCACCACCTTTGTGGAGAGGGACCACCGTTGCAGTACGCCACTCTTTGGGGACATATCCTGTAGTAAGGCTGAGATTGAACAGTAGTTTTATGTTTGGGTTTAGCTCTTCTTGGAGTTCATGTAGGACGCAGCCCGGGACACCATCTGGTCCCATTGATGCTGTGTTTTTTGCTTTGGAGAGGGCGGCTCTTACCTGAGCATCTGAGATGTCAGGGGGGCAGCACTCTGCTGGGATAGATATTTGCCCTTTTGGTGGGGAGGGGAGTTTGCGCTGAACCTGTCAGCTAGGATGTTGGCAATGTCTGTGGGTTCGGTGTATTTTTTGTCACTTTGGACTAATTCTGAGCATATCTGGGAATTCCCACCCAGGTTCCTAACATAACTAAAGAAAGCCTTGCGATTATCCTTAGTGTCCTGTGCAATTTTTCTCTTGAAGCTGGCCTTAGACGATTTTATGAGTGCCCGTAGTTTTTTGCTAATACTGATCAGAGATGCCTTCCATTTTTGGGATTTTGCTCTATCATGTAGTAGCTTCCTCCTTCTATTGTATAGTTTTGTTTATGGCTGGGGTCCACCAGACAGGACGTCTGCCTTTGGAGGATTGGGTCTTGGTTTTATTTGGGATCGCATGATCCATGCATTCCTGAAGGTGTTCATAGAATGCGTTTATAAAGGATTCTGCGGTCTGGGCCATATTTTCCACAGGCCCGGGGGCTTTGAAGGATTCCACCTCGGTTTTGAGGAGTGTAAAATTTGCTTTAGAGAAGTTTTTCACTGTGGTTTTCTGGGCAGGGGGTGGGGTCAGGATGTGACTATCCAGTGAGATTAGTTTATGGTCTGATCTTACCAGTGAGGGATACACTTCTGGTCTGGAGCATAGAGCCCCCATGTTGGTGATGATCAGGTCCAGTATGTTTTCCCCTCTTGTGGGAGTGGTAACAAGTTGTTCCATAGCATTTGAGTTTATAAATTCTAGGAACCTTTGGGCTAGGGTGTTGGAGCTAGAGTAATGCTCCCAGTCTATGTTTGGGTAGTTGAAGTCGCTCAATATAATGGTGTTTGGAGAGACCCTCATATTTTCCAGTGTTCTCAGGAAGGCTGAGTGGAGTTCCTGGGTTTGGGAGGGTGGTCTGTAGCAGGCTATAAACTGGAAGGCAGTTTTACCCACCGTTAGTTGCACATGGATAGTCTCTTATGCTTCGTGCTGTGCCACCAACCTGGAGGTGTGGGTATCTTTGACGAATATTGATACTCCCCCTCCTTTTATGGTTCGGTCCAAGTTTTGGGGCCGAAAAGCATGGTATGAGGTATAACCTGGTAGTGCTGGGGTGCTCTCGGGAGCCTTGAACCAGGTTTCTGTCACTGCACAGATATCAATGTTCTCCATGCCAAGGAGAGTTTCGAGTGCATGCATCTTGAGGTTTAGATTTCTGGCGTTGAGTAGCATTACTCTTGGTTTCTTAGCCCTTGTGAAGGGACTAGAAACTTCACTATGGAGGTGGGTTTGTTTTTTGAGCCTTGCCTAAAAAAGGCACTATGGGGGTAGCAACAGCCTTTGCCAATATCCGAAAGCCCAGGGGTGACAGGTGCAAGCCATCCCTAGCGAAGCATCGTGGCTTGTCGAGCATGTCATCCCAGGCTGACAGGTATTGGATCCCCTTTGAATGACACCAATACTTAAGCCAATTGTTGAAATTGATCATCTTGTCTTCATACTGTGGCATCATTCTTGGTGAGGGTAAGATGCTACTCAAGGTCAGGGTCATACTGGCCTGGGCTACATGTTCAGAGAGCTTCTCTATGCCTCTTTTCATGTAGTCCAGGGAGGTACGCCTCAGGTCATTCACACCAGCATGGACAATGACCGAGTCATATTTGTACTTGCCTTGGAGTGACCTGAGTGCTTGTGTTATGTGGCGGATCCTAGCGCCTGACAGGCAGCTCACCGTGACCTTCTCCTTGTTCAGCCTGCTGAGCGGGACGTCAGTGTGCCTGACTATAGAGTCACCTATTACAAGTGTATCAGGTGTGTTGTTTAGCCTTAAGGGCTGTGACTGTTCGGCACACTGGCTTTGTGAGCTATGTGTTGCACGTGTTTTGTTTTGGGGTAGCGGTTGCTTGGGTGTCTGCTTTGGAGGTCTCTGCTGCTTGGGCAGATTTTTATTTAGAGCCTCCGAGTATGTTTTTGTGTGTTTATGTGTTTGGTTTGCTGTCGTGGTAGGTCTATGTGAGACTGGAATTATAGTGAGTGTGGTTTCCTTTTCCTCCTGACTGGTTACGCCAGTACTGAGTTGTGAGAGCTTAGCCTCCAGTTTGGCTATATGGTTGCATCTCTCACATGTGTTGGAATTTGTTGGGAGGAGGAGAGGGTTGTCTGTGTACATGAGGCAGTTGTAACATTGCCTCAGGATTCCCAGATTCACCAGCTGGACCGGAGAGGAGATTGACAACTGACCTTTGGACATGCTAGAATAGTATTGGGAATTCCTTTATAACTGAAAAAAAAAGGCCAATGGGGAACAAGGTACTCAAGGGGAGTTTGTGAGGGTGTAGTGCTTTTAATTTTTTAGTGCTGACTTATATAATTGCTTTAGTGAGCAAGTGCCAGGTAACTTAAATGCAAAAACGACAAACAGTAACTTTTATTCAAGTGAAACAAGGAAATAAGTACAGTAAGCAATGCAGATATCACTAGGGATCCGCAGAAGCGATGAAAAGCCACATTTTAGGTGGAATTAGCATTTCAGGGAAATAACAAGCATACAAACATGCAAACAAAGCTAGATTCAGCAGGTGTTAAGTATTTCATGTCTCTTCTCTCACTTATCTCCCCAACCCCAAATTTTGCATCTGTGGCAAATCTTACACTTTTCTATTCTAGCTAAAAGATGAAAAACAAGATGTAGTTTTTTCAAACCAAGATGGGTACAGGGTTTGATTCTCACCTTTGAAAGGGGAAACTGGGTAGGTTAAAAATGACCCACAAGGGCAGCTAGCCTATGAACCTATACAACGAGTTTCTCCGTCAGCTATTCATCATCTACCAACAAATCCCAAGCCCCTCCTTGGCTGCTGCAACAAATAGCAAATATACTCCAAATCATTTGTCTGTATGCTGGATACTGGCATGGGTTGATGTGCACGTACCATGGTAACACTTTTGAGAAAGTTACCTCCAAGCCCTTGTTCTCGCATCTCTGTTACCTGATATGCCATCTAACAGGACACTGATAACTCTATGCACTACACTCTGTCCACCACCCACGACCATACTTGTCATCTCCTCCCATTTGAATTCAGACAGCAGTATAACTGTAATATGGCCTCTCATTTCCTTTGCCAACGATTTTAATCCCCTTGGTATTGGGGTCTCCATCACCACAATTCTCGGCTATATTTTTTCTCCTGCTCGACATCCCTTTCCTTACCATCTCAAATTTCCCCTCCACTTCCATTACTCCAAGCCTTCCTCATAGTCAGTGAGGGACACCTTACTTCCTGTGATGCATCCAATGGCTTACTAGTCCTCCCCACAGTGACCTTGTAAGCCATCAGCACTATTCTGTCAAATCTGGCCAAGTGGTCTTTCCTACCCACTTCATTCCTTTTCTGCTCATGATGCTGGTATTAACACGGACTCAGCATACGTTACTCTGGCTCTGCCTTTTGTCACTACGGCCTGCAGTTTCCCCTTCCACCTTGCCTTCCTTTCTGACCCTTTAATTCATGGATGCATCTCCCACTTTCTCCCCTCACACTTCTCGGTGACATACTTTTCTCCATCATACCAGCTTGTTATGTTTTCCTTTTCAGTCCCACTCTACTCAAATGTCCAATAATGTGTGGCTACTTGTGTACGCTGTACTAGAGACCTCTATTCATGTTGGGAAACTCTGTACAATTTCATTCACTGGAATGAGATGTTTACATTATACATGCACTCTTCGAGCAACAAGCTGTGAATCACTTCTGAAAGAAAATGCAAGCCTCACTGAGCTAGACTTACAAAACATTCTTCTACATTTCTGCAGTGCAGACAACGGAATAAAACAAGACTCAGTGGGCACGGTGGGGATGGTGGCATGGTACGTGCACATCAACTCACGCCGAGCACGGTGGGGATGGTGGCATGGTACGTGCACATCAACTCACGCCGAGCACGGTGGGGATGGTGGCATGGTACGTGCACATCAACTCACGCCGAGCACGGTGGGGATGGTGGCATGCGTGCACATCAACTCACGCCGAGCACGGTGGGGATGGTGGCATGGTACGTGCACATCAACTCACGCCGAGCACGGTGGGGATGGTGGCATGGTGCGTGCACATAAACTCACGCACAGCACGGTGGGGATGGTGGCATGGCACGTGCACAGCAACTCACGCCGAGCACGGTGGGGATGGTGGCATGGTACGTGCACATCAACTCACGCCGAGCACGGTGGGGATGGTGGCATGGTACGTGCACATCAACTCACGCCGAGCACGGTGGGGATGGTGGCATGGTACGTGCACATCAACTCACGCCGAGCACGGTGGGGATGGTGGCATGGTATGTGCACATCAACTCACGCCGAGCACGGTGGGGATGGTGGCATGGTACGTGCACATCAACTCACGCCGAGCACGGTGGGGATGGTGGCATGGTACGTGCACATCAACTCACGCCGAGCACGGTGGGGATGGTGGCATGGTACGTGCACATCAACTCACGCCGAGCACGGTGGGGATGGTGGCATGGTACGTGCACATCAACTCACGCCGAGCACGGTGGGGATGGTGGCATGGTACGTGCACATCAACTCACGCTGAGCATGTTAATGCTTACAACTAGTGCATTCTTCTTGTAGTGGCTTAAACGTACAAAAATAGATCATCTTCAGCAAATAAAACATTTTTTGCAAACACTGTCCACAGGTAACTGTTGCCAAGATACAAGTGTGCAGTTTTACAGTCAGGCTACATGGCAAGGCAAACTATTCCTTACTCCATGGTGGTATCATTCACTTTTTTTTTTTTTTTTTTAAATACACACATCTACCTTTACCTGAAACAATTTAACCACACAGCACATTTCACTTCATATACAAAGTTGTTACTAGACTGCTTCAGACCATTTTACATGGGCATCTGCAGTTATTTTAGGAGACTACTTACCTTCAGAAAGTACCCTCTGCTGCCCGCCACCACAGCTCCTTTCTCGCCTTCATAACCATCAACCATCACAACAAGGTCAACATGACAGTACTTCTTCCGGTCTTCACAGTTCCCCCACAACCTCTCCACTTTGTTGTCATTATCCTGTATAAAAAGGGAATCACAACAGATCTCAGTCTCGGACTTCGGTGCTACAATTCTAAACAGGGAGTCAGAGAGAACCATCTAAAGTGCGAACTTCCAGCAAATGTTCAAGCCCATACATCCTGCAAACACATTTTGATGTGTTACAGTGAGGCACACCAAGGAATATTATGCTGTAACAAACACGGTCACATTTCAAACATGTAATACCCAGTGCTGCGACTTCTGGTTTAAAGTCTTACAACATCCCACTAGAGACCAAACCAGTGGTCTGAGTGCCCAAGATAAAAACTGGTAAACCTGAAGTAAGGCACACACGAAGCTCAGCAAAACGGACAACTGCTTTAATGAACAAGCACAAAAACAATCCACAGCAAACTAAGTCACAGCAGCACAGCACAGCAAACGAAACTGCAAAGCACAAGCAACAGCACACTAACGCTGTAAAGTAAATCCACATATGTTTTTGTCACAATAACTTCATCAGATACCTAACCTCTCTTCCTTTGATGAATAAATAAACTAAACTAATTCAAATGAACCAATGAGTGAACAAATTCAATTACACATGCAAAATGCATTGAAACACATGAACCTTAAAGGTGAATTGAATCTAAAAGTTAAAACCAAAAGTATATATACTAAATAGATATAATAAGTAGATATGTATATATATATATATATATATATATTTTGTTATATAAAATGCTTCAGACATAAACCTTAATACCAGCACAAACCTAAAATGCTTCTAAAAATGTTTTTTTCAAAACCAGAAGCTAAATGGAATCCAAAATACAATGAAATAGCGCCATCTTGTGGAAATTAAATTAAATGCATGTTCATCTTGTTAAAAGATAAATACATATGTTGTTGTGTCTTTTGGCTTTTCCCGGTTAGGGGTTGCCACAGTGAAACTCCGGTCCACTCATGATTGGCAGTAGATTTTTACGTGCCGAGTTGCCAGCTCTGACGCACAACCTTCAACAAAGGTACACCCAATCACGAATGTCTCCAGTGCTGCGGTAGCGTTGTCGCTTCACAGTAAGACTTTGTCTTGTTTGTTTCTCAGCTAGAGCGTCTTCTGTGTGGAGACATGTGTGAATGGGCGTACCTTCGTTGAAGGTTGTGCGTCAGGGCTGGCAACTCGGCACATAAAAATCTACTGTCAATCATTAGAGGACCGGAGTTCCGCTGTGGCGACCCCTAACCGGAAAAAGCCGAAAGACACAACAACATATGTATTTATACATATATTATTATTAAAATAAACCATAAAATGCTTGCATATATAATATATAGAAAATTATTTAAAAATGTAAATATTATAATTCAGCACAGGTTTCAAGGATAACATTTCATTTAAACCAGGGGCAGAACTTGCATCAAGAATAATTTGCCAGTATAGCTTCCTATATTCCAACAGAGTCTCCGAAGGCCCTCCCCTGGGGTCTCGTAGGACTACTTCTATGACAAAAAACTGGAATTTAGCTTTGCCACAATTGTTTTGATGTTTAAATAGAGCATTATTATCTTTTATTTTCCTTGTCTCATATAAATGCTCGTAAATTCTCTTACAGTTCTATTACTGCTCCACTGGCAAAACATGTAGATGTACATCTCAAGAATGTGGTGATGGAACATCCTAATGGGTTAAAGGATTCTTGGGATTTTTTAAGGCATATTAATAATTCTAATCAGGTTGACACCTCTAGTTTTATCACTTTGGATGTTGTGGACCTTTTTATGTGTATTCCTCATGAGATAGGTTTAGTTTGGTGGCATTTCGTTAATGGAATTGATTTTAAACAATAATTTTATATTCTTCCAAGGGGAATATTTTAGACAATCTAAAGGCGTATCTATGGGTGCCCATTATGCACCTACATATGCCAACATCATTTTATTGTACTGGGAAGAAAAATTTGTTCACAATTCTAATTTTAAACAATACTGGAACTACTATGGGCGCTTCCTGGATGATGATTGTCTTTTTTGGAACAATACCCTGGAAAAATTCATAGAATTTTTTAATTATATTTCAAATACAACTAATTTTTTTAAAATTCATCTATAAAGTAGATGAAGTTGAATTGTGTTTTTTAGATGTAAATATACAGAGAACGGGGGAAGGTTTTAAATAAAACATTTGTAGAAAAGATACGTTTTCTAATGCTTGCTTGCATTATACACGCTCTCACCCACATTTTCAAAAAAGAGCAACAGTTAAAGATCAGTTGGTGAGAGCCAGTAGGATGACGTCAGACGATCTGGATTTTAATACTGAATGTGAATTTATTAAGAGTATGCTTGGAGCAAGGGGGTACCCAATAGATCTCCCTACGTCAGTTATTGTAGAGGTTAAGGAAGGAAGAACAGGAAGATTTGCTCCAATTTAGGTGTACCCCTACCTACATTGGAAGTACAAAATATTGAGGCAAACACTGCTATTGCCACAACTTTAGAAAAAGGTTTTCATTCTGCCATGTTTACCACTTTTGACGGGGAGAGTAATCTGGTGAGAAGTATTCTTAGTAAAGAATGGAAAACATTTGTTAGTTTGTCTGATTTAAATCATATATTTGAAAATCCATTTAAAATGTGCATATAGGAAGGGACGTAACATCAAGAATATATTGGAAGGGACAAACTTCTTCAACCCCACTAATAATAATAACAAAAAAGGGACACGAAAATGCATTAACATCACGGAAGGCGATTCTATTCTTTTGAAAAAGAGGAACAAGTATATTACTACTCAAGGTTTTGCCAAGTGTAATACCACAGGAGTGATTTATATTGCTATATGTGAAATCTGTGACTCTTTTTAAGTTGGCAAGACCGAGAAGAAATCGAGGCAGAGAATTTACGAGCATTTATACGAGATAAGGAAAATAAAAGATAATAATGCTCTGTTTAAACATCAAAACAACTGTGGCAAAGCTAAATTTCAGTTTTTTGTCATAGAAGTAGTCCTACGAGACCCCAGGGGAGGGCCTTGGGAGACTTGCTTGGAATATAAGGAGCTATACTGGCAAATTATTCTTGATGCAAGTTCTGCCCCTGGTTTAAATGAAACGTTATCCTTGAAACCTGTGCTGAAATGGAGATGAGCTAGATTATAGTATGTTATTATTATAATATTTATATTTTTAAATAATTTTATATATTATATATATAAGCATTTTATGGTTTATTTTAATAATAGTATATGTATTTATCTTAAGATGAACATGTGTTTACTTTAATTTCCACAAGATGGCGCTATTTCATTGTATTTTGGATCCAATTTAGCTTCTGGTTTTGAAAAAACATTTTTAGAAGCATTTCAGGTTTGTGCTGGTAATACGTACATTTAAAGCAATTTTAACTAAGATTTATGTCTGAAGCATTTTATATAACAAAATATATATACATATCTATTTATTATTATATATACTTTTGGTTTTAACTTTTAGATTCATTCACCTTTAAGGTTCATGTTTTTCAATGCATTTTGCATGTGTAATTGAATTTGTTCACTCATTGGTTCATTTGAATTAGTTTAGTTTATTTATTCATCAAAGGAAGAGAGGTTAGGTATCTGATGAAGTTATTGTGACGAAAACGTATGTGGATTTACTTTACAGCGTTAGTGTGCTGTTGCTTGTGCTTTGCATTTTCGTTTGCTGTGCTGCTGTGACTTAACTTGCTGTGGATTGTTTTTGTGCTTGTTCATTAAAGCAGTTGTCGGTTTTGCTGAGCTCCGTGTGTGCCTTACTTCAGGTTATCCCACTAGAGACACTAACATGCGTTTATGTATTTGCTGACTGGACCAGAATCCAATCTCTGTTTGGGGAGGGACAGACAGACACAAGCACACACAGAACATAAAGATGACAACAGAAAATTATCATCAGTTATGTTATACACAATGCAAAAAGAACACAATGAACAAACCAGTAGCTACAAAACATTAGAAAGATGTTGTTTATAGGAAGTATCTGTACAAGACGGATGTGGGGGTGGGTGAAGGGCAGTGACAGCAAGAGCAGAGGTAGACGGAGATAAACGAGAGAAAACAGTAAAAATGGACAGCTTTAAAGTATCACTAGGGGATCTTGGTTAGGGGATCTTGCTTATGGCAGTTATTTGGTCTTTTGATTTGACACATGATTGGATTTACTCATCTTTCTGCACGTTGTGGTTTACATTTCCGCATCCAATATGGATTTACATTTGGCAGAAAACTACTACACTGCAACAACATACACTAGAAAAAAAAAGGGATTGCTGCTACCCACCTCATCATTGCTGATAGGAACAGAAGGGTGAAGAAGGTTGCCAATTTCCCTTAGACATTCAAACCTCTGCGACTCCAATGACAGACGTTCTGCGTCACATTTTGCTATGCCTTCATCAATGAGAACTCGAACTTTTTTAATCTGTGTTACTGAAAGCCCCTGCAAGCACAAAATATTACAATTTACAGTAGAATAAAGACAATCCTACAAAGCAGAATAAAAATAATCATACAAACCAAAGCAATGATTAGTACAGTTATGGAGGGGAGCAGTCCCATAGGCATCTGCAGCACCAATTAATGATATGCTAGAAAAGGTGGTATACACCCACCATAAAGAGGGCCCAGAAAGCAACAGTACAATCTTTGATAAGCAAAGTGGCTCAAGCTCTGAAAAGTCATAATTTTCTTTAAGTTACCTGTCAACTATAACAGATTTTAACAACATTAATCCACAGAAAACGAGGAGGTAACTGTAAAGAAAGAACCATCATCACAAGGACAATCAATGTACCAATAATATGAAAGTTGAAGACAGGAGTCAAACTCAGATTTACCAGTTTCACTGCCCACCACCTTACTCACCGTTTCACACCACGTCCTTATTAATAAGCACTGATTATAGCAACAGTTGCTTCTCAACCGACAGCTACTTGTCAATATATACAATTTATCATCACTTAAAAGTACAGTTTTGTACCTACCATAAATGTAGATGTTCGAGGATCCACATTGCTGCAGTCATAACCTGTGGGTTTGTCCGCTGTCCTCGGTCGGCCCGAATACCAAAGTGTTAGGCTGGCGTCGGTCATAGTCGCTCAGATCTGACGTCAGTACGCAGTGGTACTAAAGCGCATGACCGACGCCATATCCTCAGTCTTTCTTGCCCCAGATGTCAGAAGGCCTAAAAAGGAAAGGCCATAGCCAAACATAGAAAATACCCAACCACCAATTACAGAAAAAATAATTACCCCAAAAGCAACACAGCAACCCTAAACTACAGAGGGGAAGGAGGGAGGGTAAATTGGACTGCAGCAATGTGGATCCTCGAACATCTACATTTATGGTAGGTACAAAACTGTACTATGTTCTTCGTCTCACATTGCTGCAGTCATAACCTGTGGGTAGAATCCCAAAGCAAAGGTAAGGGAGGTTGGCCAAATCAAAAGCACTAGGAGCTGCTAACATGCCCTGTAAAACTGCAGTGGCAAACCCAGCCCTAGATTTGGAATAAAGAGGGAGATGGTAATGTTTAGAAAAAGTGTGCACTGAACTCCAAGTAGCTGCCTCCAAAATATCCTTAGTAGCTACTCCCCTTAAAAAAGCAGTAGAAGTGTCAGTAGCCCTAGTGGAATGAGGTCTAATCCCAGCCGGAACCTCCTTTCCATGATGAGAATAACAAAAAGCAATACAATGGCTAATCCACTTAGAAATAGTTTGCTTTGAAACAGGTTTTCCTTGTGAACCCCAAGGCAAAAGAAATGAATAACTGTTGAGACTGCCTGAACCCTTTAGTTCTGCTAGTGCAAAATTTTTTCCCCTTTATTTTGGGGATCAGCATAAAAAGTAGGCAAATGGATAGATTGGTTCAAGGCCACATCAGAAACAACTTTAGGCATAAAAGTAGGGTTAGTACGCAAGGATACCCTATCCTTATGAAATATTAGGAAGGGTTCAACTGCCATTAGAGCCTGTAATTCTGATACCCTCCTAGCAGACGTAATGGCCAACAAAAAAGCAGTCTTCCAAGACAAAAACTTTAACTCAGCAGTAGCTGCAGGTTCAAAAGGAGGTAAAGTCAGTTTTTCCAACACAAAATTGAGATCCCAGGAAGGAGTAGGAGCTCTACGCGGGGGTCTTATGTTCTTTGCCCCTCTAAGAAATTGCTTAAACAAAGGGTGAGAAAATAATGGTGGGTCACAGTCATAGTGAGCAGAAATGGCTGCAGCATGAACTTTCACGGAGGAGAAAGACAAACCCTTGTCTAATAATTCTGTAAGATACTGAAGTGAAACACTCAAATTAGGCCGTGAAACATCAAAGCTCTTTGCTGTGCTCCAAAGAAAAAATCTCCTCCATTTATCAGCATAAACTTTTCTTGTACTAGGCCGCCTGGCTTCCAAAATGACATTTAAAACTTGCTGAGGAAGCTGCGACCCCCCAGGGTCTAAAACAGAATATGCCAGGCTGTCAGATGCAGGGACTGTATCCTGACATTGAGGAAATGATTGCTTGCCTGAGACAAAAGGTGTGGAATTGTTGGCAAAGGCCAAGGAGGCTCCCGAACTAAACTCCTCAGCAAAGGGTACCAGTGCTGACGTGGCCAATCTGGAGCTATAAGGATCATGCAAGGCTAGTCCTGTCTGACCTTCAAGAGCACCTTGGGAAGGAGAGGCAGAGGAGGAAAGGCATAGACGTGAAGGTTGTTCCAACTGAAAGATAGAGCATCCACTTTCCAAGCTTCTGGGTGAAACATCTTCGTGCAAAATTTTGGCAGTTGGAAATTTTGTGGGGATGCGAACAGATCTATGTCTGGAGTTCCCCAAGCCACTGTCAATTGTTGAAATACATGAGGATCCAATTTCCACTCGTGGGGATCCACCAGCTGCCTGCTCAAAACATCTGCTAAGGAGTTCTGTGCTCCTGGCAGAAACCTTGCTTGAAGAGTGAGGTGCAAACTGAGAGCAGTCTCCCACAAAATCATAGCTTGTCTGCAAAGAGGGTACGAATGGGTTCCCCCCTGCTTGTTGATGTACCACATGACTGTTGTGTTGTCTGTTTGAATCAACACCTGTCCCGGTTGAAGGAGATCCTTGAAAGCCATCAGTGCAAATTGGACTGCTAACATCTCCTTCATGTTGATATGCAAATGTTGAAGTCTGGCAGGCCACGTGTCTTGAACCCATCTCCCATTGAAATGTGCTCCCCAAGCCTTGTCTGAGGCATCTGTCGTTAAGATCTGACTCGCCTCTGGTCG
The DNA here is from genome assembly GCF_019279795.1 of Protopterus annectens. Classification (NCBI taxonomy): domain Eukaryota; kingdom Metazoa; phylum Chordata; order Ceratodontiformes; family Protopteridae; genus Protopterus; species Protopterus annectens. The sequence continues at coordinate 37,979,744 of NC_056739.1, forward strand.
GGTCACAGAGAGTCCCTTGTTTAGGTGACATTCCTGAGCCCACCACAAAAATTCCCTTTGGATGCAAGGTATTATCTGAATGACAGTGTCCACATCGTGGCAGTGTTGAGTCCATACACTTTTGAGATACCATTGTAGCTTCCTCATATGTAGTTTGGCATTGGGAAGTACCAGAATACAAGATGCCATGAACCCCAAGGCTTGAAGGACTGTCCTTGCAGTCAGCCTGGACAGTAGGGATAATCGCTGAAAGTATAGGGGAAGATTTCTTTGTTTGTCCGGGGTCAGAAAAGTCATCTGAGAGGCCGTATTCAGTCTCACACCCAGAAAGCACATGTCCTGAGAGGGTACTAGACTGGACTTTGTTTCGTTCACAGAATACCCTAGGCACCTTAACACTGCCATTACATACTGTAGATGCTGAAGTATCGTGACTTTGTTTTGAGCAAGAATCAGGCAATCGTCCAGATAAGGATAAATTTGTATTCCTCTTAGTCTTAAGAAGGCTATCACAGGAGCCAGGACCTTTGTGAACACCCTGGGCGCAGTAGATAAGCCAAAGGGCAATGCAGAGAACTGATAATGAAAAGTACCAGCCCGAAGCAGGAACCTCCTGCAGCTGGGCCTGATAGGAATGTGAAGATAAGCCTCTTTGAGATCCAGAGTTACCATCCAGTGATCTTTGCCTAGCAGAGGCAGAAGTTGCTGTAAAGTTAACATCTTGAATTTTGGGATGTCTAGGTATGTGTTGAGAATAGACAAATCCAGAATTGGCCTCCAAGTGTTCCCCTTCTTTGGCACAAGGAACAGGCGAGAATAAAATCCTAGGCCTACTTCTGACGGAGGTACCACCTGAATAGCCCCCATTTTTAAAAGTAAAGAAATCTGTTTGTGAGCCTCCAGCTTTTGCTGAGGAGGTACATCCGGCATGCCTTTGAAAGGAGGCAAGGTGTGAAAATAAAACTTGTAGCCTCGATCTATAATGTCCAACACCCATTTGTCCTGGGTGACCAAAAGCCAATTTTGCTTGAAAAGTGCCAACTTTCCTCCTAGAGGAGCTGCCAGACAGGAGGAATCTGGCAGCTGGAGATATAGGTCATTGGGTCTGTTTACGAAAAGGCTGACCCCTGCCCTCACCAGAAGATTGTGCAGGAGAACTCCACGTCCTAGGTCTGAAAGAACCCTGAGCATGAGCTCTGCCCCTACCACGTCTAGATCTGCCCTTAGACTGGTAATCGGAAGAAGGATATGCCCATCCTTTTGCATGCCAATTCCTGCTAAACTTAGGGGGCTGCACTTGTAAAAATTCCTTAACTGTCTGCATGGACTTAGCTTTGTCTTCCATTTTCTTCAAAACTGACTCCACAGGAGAACCAAAAAGAACTTCAGATTGGAGGGGAGCATCCAAAATTCGAGCTTTAACATGCTCTGACAAATTCTGATCCTTAAGCCAGACGTGCCTACGAATAACTGAACCAGTGGCAGCCACCCTGGAAGAAGCCTGAAGAGCATCAAAGCCACACTGCAAGGAATGCTTACCTACCTGATCAGAGGCATGAACTAAATCCTGCAATTCCTTACACTCTATACCCTCAGCCAAAGCATCTACCTTAGATTTCAACTGACTTAACAGAAAATTCTGGTACTTCAGCATATGAAACTGGCAATTCAAAGCCCTCATAGCTAGAGTGGAGGAGGTATACACTTTTTTACCCCACCTATCCAAAGCTCTAGAATCTTTATCCAGAGGAACTGGATTCTTTACTACAGAAGCCCTGACACCCTTAGGTTCCTGGCTAATAGTTTCTGGGTCAGCTCTAGGACTCTTATATAAATATTTATGAGCCTCTGGAACTCTGTAATACCTGTCTGGCTTGACAGGGGCCGGAGGTAAAGAATCAGGATTAAGGGAAGCCTCAGAAAAAACATCCTGAACAACATCCAAAACAGGGGGAATGGCCAAGGGCCTATGCTGTGGTAACAACAAAAATTCCCTAAGCCTCTTACGAGAATCGGAGAAATCCTGACCTTCCCACTTAAAATGCTCCCTCATGGAATGCAGGGTTTCAGAAAAAGAAAAATCCTCTGGAGGAGAAGCAGAAGGACAGGAGTCCTCTGCATCCGAATCAGAATAGGGAGGAAAATCCTGAATGTCCTCAGCTGAAGACTCAGAGTAATCTGAGGAATGCTCCAAACCCTCCACCTCTGTCTCCACCCTAGGCCTCTTATCTGGAGGGGGCATAGAACCTCTGATTAAAGTAATCAAATCCTCTGCCATTTTCAGCATATGTTTTTTAGGAACAGAGCCTGCAGAACTAGGGCTGACGCCTGTGCCAGAAAGACCAGGCCTAGCTTTAGAAGGTGCTTTAGTGACAGAAGTAGAAGGCCTAACAACCTTATGTAAAGAAGGAACTACAGAAACTTGAGAGGCCCCCTCAGCCTGACCTGACTCCTGAGAGGCCAATTCCTGTAATATTAAAGGCTCCCCCTGAGACTCAGCTGAAACCTCGGCTGGATCCACAGATTCCACCGTAGTTTCCAAAGAACCAGCGTCCGCAACAGACGACTCATCCTGCTTAGACTTTAACGATTTATCTTTTCGCTTCTTAGCGGTAGCGGGCGTCGGAGGATCCGACGGCATGTTGTAGTTGCACTGCTTACCAAAAACAAGTCTAGCACAATCTAACCTGCGCTTATTAAATCTAGCGCAAAAGCGACACCCGACTACGTCGTGCTCAGGCCACAAGCAAGGAATACAGAGAGAGTGGTAGTCCCTATGAGGTATCTGTTTCCCACAAGAAATACAATTATTAACTTTTTCTGACATCCGGATTTAACTGAGACAAGAAAAGACAAAAATATTCTAACGGGTACTTAGCCCAACTTGGTCTTCGGTCTGAAACTCAGAATACGAAAATTTCAGGACGCCGAACAGCACTTGCAAACGCTGCTTCTGCTTCGGACCATGCGGCAAGAAAGACTGGGGATATGGCGTCGGTCATGCGCTTTAGTACCACTGCGTACTGACGTCAGATCTGAGTGACTATGACCGACGCCAGCCTAACACTTTGGTATTCGGGCCGACCGAGGACAGCGGACTACCCACAGGTTATGACTGCAGCAATGTGAGACGAAGAACATCTGATGTTATAACTGCTACTACAACTTAATACTTCACTACAGTACTTCAGAAGGAAGGTAAAACCCTGTACTGCAGATGCTGTGCAGGACTCTGTGAAGGAGTTAAAAGAATCAGAAGCAGAACATTGTATTTGGTCAAATCTGCTTAACCAAACAGTACAGCTTCATTTGCAGTAACTGCAGCTTGCTCTATGCTGTACTTCTCTCCCCTACCATCCCCCTGAGCTTTGCTTTGTGTCAAAGGTTACGGATATGCTGAATGCTGAAAAACAGAGAGGAGGAAAAATTAAAAACAGTAGCAACACTAATGCACCAAGGCTTGGTTTAATAGTACTGCTCATTTTGTGCATAACGGATACAAACATAAATGACACAAGGTGATTTTTTTTTTTTTAAATGGATAGCCCCACCCGACTGATAGCTCCTCTACCTTCATACAACTGGCTAAATGACTCGATCATTCCACAGAGATGGAAGCTAGGCATCCCCAGGCTGGGCAACAGCCCTACTGTCCATGCTTTCCTGCCCCAGAGTCATGATTAACCCACCCATCCTACATCCCAGAGTGTAGAATGGTAATGGAGCAGGTCAACTTGTTGTCCTTGTCCTGCTTGTGGTGGACTGACCCCCCTCCCCCGTGACTTTTATGAGCGGTGTTACAGTTGTCTTCTGAGGGGAAAGTGCGTCTCTACATGCTGAATTACTCTCAACTGATATAAGAAAAACATTTAAGAAACGGAATGCTGGTCTACTAACAAACAAAAAGACAGTGGAACACAGACATGATGTAATATTGTTTATTGAACCAACAGGTTCTGCAATTGCTTGAGCTTTTGAGCTCACATAAGCTCATCAGGAGAAAAGCTGCTGATGTTAAACACAGTGCTTAAATATACACTCGTGTCTAGAAAGGGAAGAACAATTACCTAAAAAATTAAAAATGCTAGTGTGGGAAAATGCAGCTTGGATTACATAGAGACAACGTGTGTGTCTGTGTGACTACAATTGGGTTATGGCATACTATAATGGAGCTCAGACTGAGTAAACAGAATGGCCACCATTTTACCCACACTAAACAGCGCTTCTGCTGTTGACAGAGTATAAAATAAAAAGAGTGCGTGCATGTGAGAAAGAGAGAGAGAAAGCGAGAGGGATCTTGTGTAACTGAATACATGAAAGCAGAAGATACTGTATGTGTGTGTGAAAGCAGAAGAGACTGTGTGTGTGTGTGGGAGAGAGAGAATGGACTCTATGTAAAACTGTTGTGTTTTAAAGTACTATACTATACATGTTTGGTGTAAAATGTTTCCTCCAACACCATTAACTTGTACTACAACAAGTTTGAAACATTAGGCAGAGGAACTAGTTTTACATTAAAAATATATAAAATAATATACTACTTAAAATAAATAAATAAGCAAGTGACAATTTTAAAGACAGTCCATTCTCTAGGCACAATAATGCCCTCCAGGGTGTGTGGTAATGGGTAACTAAAGCACTTCCATGGGTGTAGAGACCCTCAGCCTGCGATGTTGGGACTCATAACACCCATAGGCAGGTGTTAATTACAGATTAACACACACCCTTGTCAGGCATTATTCATAGGTTCATAGGTTAGTACTAAGCTAACTGCCCTTGCGAGCCATTTTAAGCCTAGCCAATTATCCCTTGTGAGACTCAAACCCTGCACCTTGTGTTTGTAAAGCAAACACCTTAAAAATTAGGCCACCCTCCCAACCCTATCTTGCTTAAATGTCACAGCAGAATCACAGAGTGCTATCCTCTGCAGGAAAGTGCTGATAAGCATTAAGTGTGGTTAAAGGCAATTCAGAGACATGCAAATTAACCGATAAGGAGGTCAGTCCTCTTTGTGGCCAACATGTCCTTGAATAACAAATCAATGCATTGTGTAAAAATTCACTTTTTTACCACAGCTCTTACTGCCAGCACCAATTCTCCCACTAAATCCCTGTGTTTATAGAATTGCATTTTTTTATAGCTATATATATATATATATATATATATATATATATATATAGCCATATATATATATATATATATATATATATATATATATATATATATATATATATATATATATATATATATATATATATATATATATATATATATATATATATATATATATATATATATATATTATATATATATACATAATATACACACACACTATATATATATATATATATATATATATATATATATATATATATATATATATTATATTATATTATATTATATATGGGTCTACCTGTAATTTCAAAATACTGAAATCTCGAATTTCAGTATTCCGAAACCACAAAATCGAAAACCCAACCAGAACTCACAAACTCGAAAACACACAACCGCAACATTCAAAATACTGTACTCACGCTACATACAGTACACACACAAGCATACACAAAACTCCCCCCCACAATTAAACTAATGTAAACTATATATAAGCAGGGGGGTAAGCCCCCCTGCACTCCCACCCCCACATATATCCTACCTCTGAGATCACACAAACATAACACAAACGAAACACACACACACACACACACACACACACACACACACACACACACACACACACATCTTACAGTCCGTCAAACACACACTTACACAAACTAAACCCCTAACCAACATACTTACACACCCAAACTTATAAAAATTAAACCCAAACATGCACATTCCGTACCAGTGGAAGCAGAAATTCGAAATATCTGTACTTTGGAATTTTGAAATTTCACGCTTCTGCTGGTTTTGGAAATGTGAGTATTTGGCTTTGTAAGTTCGAAATACTGAAATTCGAGATTTCAGTTTTTCGAAATTACAAAGTGGACATTATATATATCTATATTCTACTTCTACAGTATGAAATACATCATTTACTAGATAGGCACTTTTCTTAACTCTGGATCTTGTCTTAAAAATTCCCCAGCCTTCTTTTATAACTGTCATACTATTAAAGGAAAACTTCACCTTAGAACTAAAACAATCTAGTGTTGTTTTCTGAACTGTTAACACCACAAAAATCACTGAATTCTTCTTACAGAATTTTAATGTTTCTGCACAAAATGACTGCCAATGAGGCCTGACGTACCAACCATCCATCCACAACTCTCTTTTCCCATTTTCACACATTGGCTCGGGGTGTCAGTTCAACAGTGACGATCTACAGGCAGGTGACTAGCCCTGCCGAGGGAATTGTTTTTCCACACCACACACTCGCATGCACACTCACACCTATGGTCAGTTTAATGTGCCCAACCTACCTACTGGAATGTGGGAAAAAAAATGAGCACCAAAAGAAAAGCCACACGAACACGGAGCACACGCAGATTCCGCACAGAACCAGGAAACCTCTTGTTACGAGGCGACAATGCCATCTCTGCTGCACCACTGTGCTGCCCAGGACTCGACATACATGTTTATTTTGATTTTCTTTAAGCCTTTCTCTTTCCCATAATCCATTTCAAGTCCGCTTTATATGAATCCTGCTACACATACAGAAGTAGTGGTGTATTCCCATGCCAAGGACATATCCTGGTATTAGTGTTAGTCGTTGTCAATCTTATATACGGTCTGTAACAGGACTCCTTTTTTCTTGGAATGACCCTCCTTTATATTGGTCTCAGAACCCATTTTACACTATACTAAGGACTTAGATTGCAAGCCTTTGTGCACAGTATGTTTGGAATCGACAGTTCCCTCCCCCAACACTTTTTGAGGTGTCAAAACTGTCACTTCAGTGAGGGATCCTTGCAGTTCATGTCTAAGTGAGAGGTGCGACTGAAAACGAAAGGATATGAAAATAATTCTGTTTTAATTTTTCATTCATATTATACATACATGCATACAAACACAAAGTCACTTAACCGGACACTGCTCCCAGGCAGAGTCTGTGAACGGTCCATGGAACTCAATGCGCTACCCAGGAAAATAAATACTAAAGCGGAATGCCGGAATGCTGTAGGAAATTACTGATTCCCATTTGTTTTGTAACTGATGTCATGTTCTTTGTCCGCCTTACTAAGCAAGTCTACAATGAAATATGGCCAACTGTCTATTCCCCATCATTGGAGAACTTTTTTTTTTTTTTTGAGGCACAGATGTCTTCTGGCATTTTCTTTTTTTAATGTTATTCTATCCATATAGTGATTTGTTAAAGTACAGAAAAAAAATCAATCTTTTACAAACCCGACTCCTTGATCATGTATTCTCCAGTTCCTGCAGGGGGGGGGGCTGAATATTGTAGGAAATTCTTTATCAGTTGCACTTGTTTTATAAGTGACGTTATTTTTGCTGTCCTGTAATTCTACAGCCATACACTACTAACTTTCCGTTCCTTACCTCTGAAGTGAGGAACAGCCGTTGTCCAGCATTACGTTGTTTTTTCTGTTGCTCTGCTCATTGCCTGATTTAATGTACAATCAAGTCTACAACTAATGTGACTCACTGACAATGAAAAGTATGTCATTCATGCTGTGGGCCCTTTAAGACTTAGAAATGGCAGGAAAACTGCACACCTGAAGCTTACAACCATTAGTCAATCGAGGCCTACAGCAACCCATTCCTGTTCCACTAACTGAACTAGTGATGACAATTTAAGTGCAGACGATGAACGTTCTACTTCCACTACTGAGAGTCCACAGGTTTGAATCGTTCCATCTCCATTTTCCTACTATATGACTTTGAGCAGATCAGTTAACCAGACAGTATTATTTTATTTATTTTATATTTGTTGACCGGGCTAGTCTAGCTGGATACATATCCTTTTTCAGTAGAGGCCCGGGGAGAAAAGCTCCAAGTATGATAAGATTACTACATACAATAGTTAGAATAAAAAAACAAGCTTAAAAATACATTTTGAAGCACAAAATGATTGTAAAGAGAGTACAAGCAATTTGAGTGATCAGTTACAAAGTCTTGGTATAGGTTTTAAACAGCAATTTAGCCATGAGTTAGAAGGTACAATCAGCACAGGTTCATACAATTTTTGACAAGAAAAGCAAATTGACATTCACTTAGTCAAAGAGGGAGAAGAGGGAGAAGAGAGTCGGCTGGGAGATATAAATAGAGAAGAGTTAGCTTGTAATAGTTAGAACTATGGAGGGGCAGTAGCCCAGGAGGTAGGGGAAAAAGGGGCAGAGAAAGGAGAATAAGAATATTTAGTCAGGCATTGAGCAGGGACATAGCCAATGTATTTTTAGGTGATCTTTGAGGTGTTTCTTAAAGAGTGGAGTAGATGAAAGAGAGGTTAGCGTTGTAGGAAGGTTGTTCCAGATTCTGCCCACCACATTGGTAAAGAGCGAGTCCCCAGCTTTGTTATTAGATTTAATGTTGGCAATTAGTAACTTGCTAGCTGAGCGTAGTGTTGTAAGATTTTTATATGGGGAGATCAGGTTAGAGAGGATAGGACTATTAGTAGGGTGGTACAGAATTTTTTGTGTGATTACAAGTGGATTATATTGTAGTTGGTTTTGTAGCTCTAACCATTTGAGTTGTTTGAGGTTGAGACAGTGGTGGGTTCTATAGGGAGAGCCAGTAGCAAATCTGACTATATTATTATAGCTAGATTCAAGCCTGGTAAGATTGTGCTTAGATAGATTGGTATAAATGGCAGAAGCATAGAATAGGGTAAAGTAAGATGAGCCTGGGCAATGGAAGTTCTAGCCAGCTGTGTAAGGAAGGGTTTGATTCTATACAGAGAGTCTAGTTTTTTATTGATAGTTTGAATAGTATTATTGATCTGGTCATCAGAGCTGAGTTTGTGATCAATGGTTATACCCAGAAGGCGTGCAGTAGGATCAGGGGAGATACAAGTTCCATTATAGGAGTTAATAGTGAAGTAGATCTGTGGCGATTTTTGAGTGGGAGTGAAGAGTAATAGTTTGGTTTTCTTGGGGTTGAGGAGACATTGATCAGTAAACCATTTTTCTACAGAGTTAAATACCGTTTGAGTAAGGGTTTGGAGAGAGGATGAGGACTTGGCAGTATAGATTAAAGTAGACTCATCAGCGTATTGTATGCAAGTGGCTTGTGGAACAATAGTGTAGAGATTGTTAATAAAGACAGAAAAAAGAAGAGGGCCTAGGATAGAGCCTTGAGGGACTCCAGTGTTCACAGGGAGGGGTGTGGAAAGATTGTTGTCCCAGAGTACTGCTTGATGTCTGTTATCTAGATAGGATTTAAACCAAAGAATAGCTTGTGGGTCAAGAGATTGGGCTTTTAGAGTACTGATAAGTAAGCTATGGTTGACCATATCAAAAGCTTTTGATAGGTCTATAAACAGAGCAGATGAGAGAGAGTTGTTGTTTCGATTTCTGTTAATGCAGTCTGTAAAGCTTAGTAGGGCAGTAGTGGTGCTATGAAAGGGTCTAAAGCCATGCTGACAGTTAGCAAGTAAGTTGTTATGGGGCAGGTGTTGGGGTAGTTGATGGGGGATACATCTTGCCATTATTTTGGCTAATGGAGAGAGTAGAGCAATTGGACGGTAGTTGGAAATGTCAGTGGATTTACCTCCTTTATGCAAAGGGATTATATGGGATACTTTCCATATGGAAGGGATGGTACCTTCTGTGATTGTTCTGTTTATAAGGATGGATATTGGATAAGCTAAGGGTTTGGCAGCTACTTGAAGGTATTCTGCTGGGAGGTTATCTGCAGAGGGAGTACAAGGTTTGAGTTTCTGAAGGAGTTTACAGATAAAGGAAGTTGGAACTGGTTGCAACTGTAAGAGGGGAATAGAACTGTTTGTATTCTGTAAAGGAGAGGGGGTAGTGGGTGTTAGTGTTTTTGTTAAAGTTTGAATAGTAGTTGTTAAAGGTATTGGCTATTTGCAAAGGACTATCATGGTATTTTGCAGCTATTAGGAATTTGGGCTAGACTCTAATGTATCAAGGCCTGCATGCTTACCAAGTTTGTATGAACCTATACCCTTCCCTTATCCGTTTATACCTTTCATCAGTACACATTACACTACCACCGTACTACTTCTATCATATACTTCTTCAGTCTGTGAAGTATGGTGGCTGTGGGGTTCAGTAAATGTTCAAACTGCAGTGGTAACGTGTTTAATGTACAAAACATTTCCTGTCCGCAGACTCTTCTCGTTCTGCATTCCATTCTCAGCCCACCTCGCCACAACCAACCATACCACATTACATTACCTGTGCTGTCCTCTTGGTCATCTACTCTTTTACATTTGTCTTCAGTGTATGTTGCCCTCTGCATGGTTCTCCAGGTTACTGTCTGCCGATCAGTTCTGTAATCATGTCATGCACTGCTGACCACCCACTAGTATACTACTGTACTCCTCGTAATGTCCACAAATTGTCCGTCTATAAAATGCCTATTTTTTTTTATGGCCCATTACATGGTTTCTTTCCGTCTGACACATCCTGACATGAGATGCATGTAATTTTTTTCCTCAATCTGCACAAGGTGAAGAAAATAACGTTGGCCGTAACTTAATAACAGATGATTGTCTATATTTTAATGCAAGTGCATTATTTTTCAAATGGAATTTCTTCATATTGTTTAACACAGCTGACTCATACTTTCTTTGAAAATTTACATTAGTTCTGACACACACTAAGCATTTGCAGTACAATGGTTTGGTGACAAATGTGAAAACAGGCAATGTCAGTGAGACAAGCATAACATGGCTGGCAAACAAGAATGCTCCATTCCCAAAGTGTTACATGTACGTCATTTCCCCGTTGTACCATGTTAAAAAGGAACAGCATAAATTCAAGAATGTCTGCTTAGTATGTATTTTGTCCAACAACTGCACAGTCACAATAAGTGCATTAACAGCATACCGTGCCTCCTATTTTAAGGAGCATTGTTGTGTACTTTGTCAGCCATTCTCTCCTGTTTTTCCCAGTGCTGCACAGGACCTGCTACGTGACCTTCACTCCTGCCTTTCGTACACTTCAGCTACATCTTGTCTGCTCTGTGTTGTGCTTTTAGTCTTGTCCTTCAGTTCATAGGTCAGTGCTGACCAATCAAGGACACAGAGTTAACTGATTAATGAACAGAGTGCTTTCCCTGTTTCTTTGCTTGGTAGTTTTTCCATCCTCTGCCTCCCCTGTACTCAGTGGCTGGACTGTGTGTCTGGTGTATACGGAACTCTAAATAAGCAGCCTACTTAGTGCTTCAATGATACAGCACTGTGTGTCTGGTGTATATAGTGGCCTATTTAGTGTTTCAATAGTACTGAATTTCAAACTGAAGTGGAAATAGAAACAAGACCCATTTCAGACAGGTGAACCTGGAGCTTCACCTTTGTCACGCCCATTGTTTATTTACTTACACATTTATTTTTGTTTAGTGTGAAATTCTGACTGGGAATTAAAACCCCTTTTCAACTGATAATCATGGAGAAAAGTCCATGGATATATATACAAAGTTATGACGACAATATGCAAAGCATCTACGAAAGGAAAACCATAAACAAGGAATTAACTGTACTATGCAATACATACACATTAAAGGGAGTCTTTTATATCAAATTAATAGTTTTGCTGGCTACACTGTACAATACAGACGGATACTTTAAAGGGGTATTTTTACATGCAAGTATAGACTGGGAGGTGAGGTCAGTGGTTACATTTCCTCTGGGAACTAAAAAATACTCCTGCAGTGCACCTGGGTAAGGACCCACCAAGTGACTCAAAGTAAGTGAAACATCTTCCCATGGAACTGTATCCCATATATGTGTACCCCTCTGAAGGATTTAACTAGAAAGCGTAAGACCTTTTTTTGAAAATTTCTTTTTATTGTATTATTTTCTCAAATACAAAGTAAAAGTAAAAGTACAGAATAATACAGACAATTCATAGGTTGGTAACTAGGCTATCGGCCCTAAGGCCCTATGCAAGCCTTGCCATAACAATTCCCTGGAAATTTTTCCCCACAATATTTACTTCTCTGGGCCCCTGTCTAGCAGGGCGACTGACATGATCCCCAGGGTGAATTTCCTATCTCCCATCCAATCATCAAGGTTCCTTTTGAAGAGGGCGAATGAGGTGCTCTGCTAGAAATGTATGGGCAGTCTATTCCAGAGTATGGGGAGTCTCTGGGTCAGGAACCTATCCCTCCAGCATGTTTTGTTCAATGTGATAAGGTTTAGATCCCTGGAGCGTGTGGCTCTGAGGGATTGGAATTTCTTTAAGTGGAGCATGTCCAACAGCTCAGGGTTTGACATGGCCTTGTACATTAAGCAGAGATCGCCTCGGAGTAGACGATATGCCACAGAGTATAGCTGGAGTTTTTTTTTTTTAGACGGTCAGCATATGGCATCTGCTTTAGGCCTGTGATTCTTTTAGGGAGGCATTTCTGTGGCCTTTCCAGCTGTTGCAGATGTCTTGTGAGGTACATACCAAATGGGGCATTATACTCTATAATGGGTCTAATGAGGGATGAATACAGTGGGCCAATGACCTCCTTTTTTCTGGATGAAAAGCCCTTAGTGATGAGGTGTGCCACATAGAAGGATTTCCTGACTGTTGTGGTGATGTGGTTATCGAAAGTGAGACCACTCACTAAGTGTGTCCCTAAGTCTCTCATCACACTTTCGATGTTTAGTGTCCTGCCACCTACGTGGTAGTTCATGGGTACATGTTTTTTTCCAAAGGGGATGACTATACATTTCTTGGCATTAAGCTTGAGCCCATGGCTCGGGCACCAGGCATCTGTTTCTGTAAGGCCCTTTTGTAGAATATCCACATCATTTGGGGATTCTATAATGGCTCCCAGTTTGCAGTCATCTGCAAACTTTGTTAGCCAGAGTCCCTTAATGTTGGCCTGTACTTCAGAGAAGTAGATGCCAAACAAGAGTGGTCCCAGGACTGAACCCTGAGGTACTCCACTTGTCACTTGTCTGGAGCTGGATTTGGAGTCGGCTACTTTTACAGTCTGGGTTCTGTCAGTAAGCCAGTTGGCAACCCATTGAGTGACGTAGGGATTTATGCCCAGCTTAGTAAGTTTATCTAGGATTCCAGAGTGGGGGATGGTGTTGAAGGCCTTGGCAAGGTCCAGATAGGCTGTGTGGACCTCCTTACCCTTGTCCACAGCTCTGGAGACCGATTCGAAGAAGTCAATCAGATTCAGTAGACAAGATCGGCCCTTCACAAACCCAAACTGGGTGGGGTCCAGTGTCTGGAGGTTGCCAATGTCTTTGTTTATAAGTTCCATGATAATGCGTTCCATGCCCTTACAGATCAGGCTTGTCAGACTGATGGGACGGTAGTTCCCGGGATCCAAGGTGGATCCTCCCTTGTGGGGCGGGATAACTGTAGCTGTGCGCCACTCAGTGGGCACGAAGCCTGAAGTGAGGCTATGATTAAACATGACACTTAGGTGGGGTGCCAGTTCATGTAGTACACAGCCTGCGATGTCATCTGGTCCCATGGATGCTGTATTCTTAGCTTTGGAGAGTGCTGTTTCTACCTGTGTGACTGTGACTATCGGAATTTGGCAATCTTTTGGTATTGAGATGGGCCCTTTAGGGGGTGAGAGGGGAGTGAAGTTTACACTAAATCGATCTGCCAGGATATTGGCAATATCCTTGGGATCAGTATATTTAATGCCATTCTGTTGTAGTTCAGAGCAGATCTGAGCATTGCCATTTAGATTCTTGACATAACTATAGAATGCCTTGTGGTTGTCTTTGGAATCTTTGGCAATTTTATTTTCATAACTAGCTTTTGAGGATTTTATGAGGGATCTCAGCTTCTTACTGAGGCTGGTGAGAGAGTTTTTTGCATCCTGGGATTTTCCTCTTTTCTGCAAGTTTCTTCCTTCTGTTGTATAGTTTGTTTACAGCAGGGGACCACCAGATTGGCTTCCTTTTTTTTGAAGAGCATCTAGGTTCTATTTGGGATGGCACGATTCATGCACGAGTGGATGTGCTCGTACAGTGCCTTAGTGTAGGATTCTGCAGTCGAACTTCCAGATCCTGTCTGCGTGGGTGTTGTGAAGTTTGTCACTTCTAACTTCAGTAGCATGAAGTTGGCTTTGGAGAAGTTTAAGGAGGTTTCCTTACTGGGGGTGGGGGTGGGATGTGGATGTCAAGGGTGATTTGCTTATGGTCAGACCTGACCAATGAGGGGGTGACCACTGGTGTGGAGCATCCATCTCCCATGTTGGTAATGACCAGGTCTAGGATATTGGAGCCCCTGGTGGGACAATGGATGTTGATCCAGGGCGTTGGAATTTATGAATTCCAAGAACCGTTGGGAAAAGGAGTTGGTACCCGAGTAGTTTTCCCAGTTAATGGCAGGGTAGTTGAAATCACCTAGTATTAGGGTGTTTGGTTGTATCTTAATATTTTCCAGTATGTTTAGGAAGGTGTAGTGAGAATCTTGGGGTATGGTGGGGGATCTGTAGCAAGATACAATTTGGATTGCAGTCTTACCTAGTGTTAGTTGCACCTGGAGAATTTCATATGCATTGTGTTGGGCAACTAGCCTGGAGCTGTGAATATCCTTGGTGAATATGGACACTCCTCCACCTTTAGTGTTTCGGTCTTGGTTTTGTGGCTGAAAAGTGTGATAAGAATTGTAGCCTGGTATTGCAGGGGTGCTCTCTGGAGCCTTGAACCAGGTCTCAGTCACTGCACAGATATCGATGTTCTCCATTATTAGGAGTGCCTCGAGAGAGTGCATTTTGAGGTTTAGACTTCTAGCATTGAGTAGCATTACCTTCAGATTTTGCATGCTTGTATCTGTTACGGTGGTGGTTTTATCCTTTGAACCTTGCCTAAAAAAGGCACTACAGGGGTGGCAAGAGCTTTAGCCAGTAACCTGAATCCCAGGGGTGACAGGTGCAGACTATCTTTGGCAAAGCATCGTGGTTTGTCGATCATGTTTTCCCAGGCAGACAAACACTGGATCCCCTTTGAATGACACCAGAAGTTTAGCCAATTGTTGAAGTCAATCATTTTGTCCTTATACTGTGGTATCATTCTGGGTGAAGGCAGGATGCTACTCAGGGCTAGGGTCATACCTGCCTGGGTCACATGATCCAAGAGCTCTTTCATGTCTCTTTTCATGTAGTTCAGGGAGGTACGTCTCAAGTCATTCACTCCAACATGGACAATGACAGAGTCATATTTGTACTTGTTGTGGAGTGACTTGAGTGCATGCGTTATGTGGTGGATCCTGGCACCAGACAGGCAGCTGACTGTAATTTTCTCCTTGTTCAGCCTGGTGAGTGGGACATCAGTGTGCCTGACTATAGAGTCATCTATGACTAAAGTGTTGGGTACATTGTCTTGCCTTAGGGGCTGTTGTTGGGTGGCACACTGGTGTTGTGAGCTATGTGTCACTTTGGTTGTGACTGGTGTTTGTTTGCGTTTTGGCTTCGGAGGTCCTTGTTGCTTGGGCAGGTTAATGTTAAGGGCCTCCGCATATGTGGGTTTAGTGTTGCTATGTATGGGAGTTGATGGTGTGGGTTTTGAAGGGCTACGAGTTGCTAGAGGTGTAATGCAGGTGTTATTGACTGTCTAACACAGTCTTGACCGGAGAGAGCTTTGCTTCCAGTTTGGCTATGTAAGTGCATCTCTTGCAGGTTGTAGTGTTGGGTGGTAGGAGGAGAGGATTGTCTGTGTACATGAAGCAGTTGCCGCATTGCCCCAGTATGCCCAGATTCACCAGGTAGACAGGAAAAATCAACGGAAGCTGACCCTTGGACATGCCTGTTTAGGTGCTTTTTTGTAAGGTTTAAGAGCTGTTTTCCCTTACCTTTGCAAGGTACTTTGCAATTATAGGCTGTTTAGTGCCTATGATTAATTTCTCCTTATTGACAAGGAGAGCCGAGTGCTTGTATCAGGTTCGGGCTTCCTAATGCTTTCCAGCAGGTTCTAGAGCAAGTGCTAGTCACAGGGGTTCAGATTTTAGTGCTACTACTGAGAAACCAGCTGGTTTTAAGGGAAAATTTGAAGAGCAGATTTTCTGGCACCTGGAAATAGTTTAACTGTAGCCTCGTAGTGCTGCATGATGTGAAAAATGTGCAAACACACGCGTTTTTAAACCAGAAAGTTGAAAGGGATAGAAATCAGCCCAAAAGGCTAATAAAATTACAATTTCAGAGCTGGAAACCACTCCTCTAGCGTTAGATAGGCAGTACAATGCTCACCAGTCCCACTGGTAAGCAGTAGGACTTCCCTCTACCACAGCAAGGTCTGGATAGCTCTGAGCACAGAAAATAAAGTCCTGAGACAAGCAAGGCCTGCGATATGGACTGGCTAGAAAAGGTGGGAAACAAGCAAACAAGATGGTATATATATTTTTTTGTTAAAACACACTAAACAATGCAATAATACAGTAAATAAACAGAAAAGTCTAACACACTTGAGTGTGTAGTCCTAAACAGTAAATGCAATTAAAACTCTACAAAATTAGCAATTTAAAACTTTTTAAATGAAGCAAGGCAAACGCACAACTGAAAAACGATTTAAGAGGCAGTAATACAGCAGAATAAGTAGCTAGTCTACATATACAGAGATGTCTATATATACAGAAAAGCAGCTAAAACACACAAACACTTCAGATGCAGTGCAACCTAGAGCACTTGAGTTGTAGCAATATTAAGGCAATTACAGTTATAATAAATGCTCTAAAATACACTCTATATTTCCAAAATGTTTGAGAAGCGCAGTCAGAACAAAAGGAAATTCAGGCAAAAAAAAATTTTTTTTTTTTTTTTTTTTAGGGAAAAAGGAGAAACAGAAGGCCTTATCCAATGTTCTCTCTGTATTAGGTAGAATGAGCTAATGACACTAGACTGGGAGGAGTATCCCAGATCAGATTTACAGTAGGGGCGGGCAACTGCAAACCACCAAGTATAACACAAGACACCAACAGGGAGGGTGGCTGGGGACACTAAGGCTATTATCCTACAAAGCACTGGAGAAAGCCACAAAGATACAGAATGCTTTAACTGCAAACAAATCAGTTACCCGTGCAGATTACAATAAAAGTGCTGTATATAAACTGCTAGAAACAAACTGTATAAATAATCAAAAAAAAACAAGGATACTTATATATCTCAGCTAAGAGTTGGAGTCCACACCTCTCATCCACTCTGCTCAATGTGTATAGGCAGAAACTCTCTCAACATGAAAAACACAGAGGAGTAAAGATAGCCAAACTTTCCAGAGAAAAACATTTAAACATTTGCAAGAAACTTTGAGGCTAATAATTAACGTGATTTCAACATATCTAGGGGTTACAGTAGAGCAGAGTTATGATAAAAAGTACTGGGTTTGTATATGCAGGGTACCTTTAATTGCCCAAAATGGAAGAAAAAAACAGAACAAAAAAAAAAACAAAAAAAAACTTAAAAGCTTACAAGATTAAATACATATTTACAGTGTATACAGTGTTGGAAGCCATCCTTTTGTTGTTATCCCAGATGTCGGTGATACAACTGTTTGTGTTCAGTAACATAGAGGTTTTTATTTTTATATCGGCCACCTGCTTGTCATTTAGTTTGATGTATTTTGTAGGCTTATCAACAATGTCTCTAGGAGAGAGTTCCAGTATGTCTGAAAGTAAATTCTTCTTTTAATATTTTTAGTAGCTAGTTTGTGGGAGGTGATATATTTAACTGCCATGTCTTTAAAATTATTCCATGAGATATTTTTATTAACCCGATTCTTGGAAATATAGTATTTAAGTAGTGCACATACTGTAACTAAAATATGCTTGCGCATTCCAGTGACTGAACTAGGAATTATATGCAGAATCATTGTTGCCCAAGAGAGCGTTTCTGCGTATCCAACTTTCTCTAGCTGTACTCTTTAAGGAACACCAGAGGATGGAGAGTTTCTTACAGCTCCAGAAGATGTGGAGAATATCTACATCTTCCCTAGAGCAGAAAGGGCACAGTGAGCTTTTTTGTAGCAATTTTTTAGAGAACAGCTGGGGTATAAGTATGCGTTGTTGTTAATCATCAATTGTGTGTATATGAGGTTTTTGAAAGGTGTAAGTTTTAAGGTATTGTTTATGGCTTCTTGTTTTTGTAATCTTGTGATATTATTATTTAAGTGTTCCCAGTATCTTGAGTAAAGTAGAGCGGATTTGTGTTTTAACTCATTTATTTATAGGATTTTGAGCTGTTAGTGCTTTGATTATGTTTTGGGTATTTTCTATACTTTGTACTTCTATTTTGTGGTTTGAATATTTTAGGATTATTATTGCTATCATTTGTCGAAGAATGTAATTACAGCTAGCTGGTGTCTTGAATTTTTCTCTTAGTTTATCAAGTGTTTCTTCCTTGTACTGTAAGATATGCCATACTGCTAATTCTTTAATTAATGGGAATGGTTCGAGATCAATTATTTTGTTATTTAACTTAATATTCAGGTTCATATGTATAGGTTGTAACAGTAATAATGAATTCTGCAAACTGATGGACAGAAATAGAGATTGGAATGCAGTAATCCCAGGTTTGATTATTGGGTGTAGTTTGCAAAAAGTTTTTTGTTTGGGTTGGAGGAAAGGAACAGCTTTGGGATTTATGTTTAGGGAACCTAGTACATTTTCCCATATTGGATACCAAGTCTCTTTTGAACTATCATATTCCGAAATTTGGATCAACTTGTTTGCATTTATAATAAGGTAATACAGACTAAAATCTGGTAGCCCCAGCCCACCTTTTATTTTTGGTATTGTAAGATTTTGGTAGCTTATTCTTGTTGTTTTAGGGTAGGGCGGCCGCGGTGGTGCAGCAGTTAGCATTGCCACCTCACAGCAAGAGGTTCTCTGGTTCAATCCTCGGCTGGGTTGCCTTCTGTGCGGAGTCTGCATGTCCTCCCTTTGATCATGTGGGTTTTCTCTGGGTGCTCCGGTTTCCTCCCACATCCCAAAGACATACGGTAGGTGGATTGGACACTTTAAATTGGCCCTAGGTGCGAGTGGGTGCACCTTCTCTGGAAGGTTGGATGCTGTGCTGGCAACTCGACACCTTAGAAACTCCACTGCCAATCATGAGCGGACAGGTGATACGCTGTGGTGACCCGTAACCGGGAAAAGTCGAAAGAAGATTATTTTTGTTTTAGAGTGCCATAGGAATTTGGAGAGGGCCTTTTCCATTGTTTTTTGGCATTTTGAGATTAATAGAGTTTAGCTGAAATAGTATTTTGGGAATAATATTCACTTTAATAATGGCAGATTTAGATAGAAGAGATAAATTTAAGTTTTCCCATCTTAAAATGCCTTGCCTAATTTTATCCCAAGTTTTTTAGGAGAAGTTTTTTAGGAGATTTGAACTATGCATTTCTTTGTAGGTGTGAGAAAAGTTTAAGCCTAGGTATTTTAGCTTACATGTTAAAGGTATATCAACTAAATGGAAGTATGATGCATTAGGATTTATGGGGTTCAGAGGGAATATGGAGGATTTTTGGGGGTTCATGTTGTAATTTGTTATTGTAGAAAACTGTTTAATTGAAGAAAGTATTTTTGATAAGTTTGTATTTGGGAGTTCGAAGTATAAATGTAGGTCATCAGCTAAAGCGGAGTATTTCACTATTGTGTTATAGACCTTTGGGAAATGGTGGTATGTGTTTTGGAAGATGTGGAGTAGTAGCGGCTCTAAATATACATCGAAAAGGAACAGAGAACGGGCATCCTTGGCGAGTTCAGTTTGTGATTTTGATGGGTTTAGGAGTACCTCTTGTTGATGCTTAGCGTGGTTGTGGCATTGCTGTAAATCTTCTTGATGGCAGTTATAAATGATGCGGGGAAGTTAAAGTGTGACTTTGTTAACAAAAGGAACTCTCGGGCAACATTATTTATTTTATTTTTATTTTACATTTCTTAAAATAAATAAAATAAATAAACATTATCAAATGCTTTTGAGGTGTCTATTGTAAGTGCGTATCTTGGATATTTGACTTTAGCCAAGAGAAAAATTAAGGTGTCTAACGTACAGGTATTATCACTTAATTGTCTTTTTTTCATAAAGCCCAGTTGTTCTGGGGAAATAATTTTGTCCAAGGTTTTTTGTAATCTGTTAGATAACAGTGAAGTCTATATCTTTATGCCAAGATTTATAAGGGCGACGGGCTTGTAATTCGTAGGGTTTAGCTTGTCTGAATTAGGTTTTGGTATTAAAATTGTCTGAGTTTGTAAAGCCATATTCTATAATAAAGTCTTAACAGTATTGGAGCTAGTATGTGGCTGAGTGTTTTGTAGAACATAGCTGTAAATCCATCAGGACCTGGGGATTTGTTGACCTTTATTTTTTTAATCGCAATTTTTATTTCCAGGAAATTACCCTTCCTTGATATAATATCCTGAGATGTGACCGCAAAACCAAAAAGGGTGGGGGTGTAGCCATTCTCTATAAATCAGAACTTCAAGTTACAGCCTTCAATGTGTACCTACCCTCAGATACTACTGCTGAAACCCTTACTGCTAAACTTCAAATCAACAACTGTAAATCTATTTACATAATTTGCGCCCATCTTCCCCCCCCCTGGAAATATCAATACTCTTGAAAACATCCTCAGTTGCCTCTCCACCCACCTCAGGAAACCATAGTGCTAGGTGACTTTAGTATAGACTGGGCTACCTGTAGCTCCCCCAACCCTATTACCCACATAAATCTATAGTTTTTTTTCCAAATAACCACCACCCCTACTAGAATCCATAAACCAGGCGGTAAGGAAACCACCCTAGACTGGATCCTTACAAACAGTCACCATGACACACAAACCAGGTACCCTTCCAGATGACATCAGTGACCACACTCTAACCTACATAATTAAACAAAAAAAACATAGCCCAAATTCAAATATTTTCAAAACCTCACGCTCTAAAAAACACTTTTATCCAGAGAGCTTCCAAAATTAACTTAAGGCGTGTGACTGGTCACCACATCACCTTCAACTTGATGATGCAGTGTCCTACTTTAATACAAAATTCCTACAAATTCTAGAATACCATGCCGCAGCTCGCTCTATCCAAATAAGGACCAAAATTGCCCCATGGCTCATGAAAGAAACTAGACAAAAGATCCTTCTACGTAATAAAATTTGGTCCAAATGGAGTCGTCCTACGTAATAAAATTTGGGCCAAATGGAGAGCCTCTAAAAACCCATCAGACCACCTTTACTTTAAACAGTTAAGAAATGCCACCAAAAAAGCAATTCTACTCAATAAAAAAACTTTTACCTTCACCTCCAACAAACTCACCAGCAAAAACCTCAAAAGTTCTGGTCAGGCATTAACAAACAACTTCAGCCAGGGCACTCAAACTCCTGCTCCATCAGGTATCAGCCATAACAACTCTAAGCAAATTGCTGATGCCTTCAACAACTACTTTACTGAAGCCATTCAAACTCTAGCTAATACACTCCTCTGTCAGCACTAGCCCCTGTCAGCACTACCCCCTGTCAGCACTAGCCCATTAATCACCACAAATACCCCAGTTCCTTCCTTTCATATACAACCAGTACCTGCATCCCTCATTTGCACCCTCCTTCAAAAACTCAAACCATGCACCCCTTCAGCTGACTGTCTACCAGCCAAATACCTGCAAATAGCAGCTAAAGCCATTGTCTATCCCATTTCCATCCTTATAAATAGAACAATTACAGAAAGCACAATCCTTCCATCTGGAAAGTCTCCCATATCATCCCTCTACATAAGGGTGGTACTTATAAATAGAACGATTACAGAAAGCACAATCCTTCCATCTGGAAAGTCTCCCATATCATCCCTCTACATAAGGGTGGTACTTATAAATAGAACGATTACAGAAAGCACAATCCTTCCATCTGGAAAGTCTCCCATATCATCCCTCTACATAAGGGTGGTACTTATAAATAGAACGATTACAGAAAGCACAATCCTTCCATCTGGAAAGTCTCTCATATCATCCCTCTACATAAGGGTGGTACTTATAAATAGAACGATTACAGAAAGCACAATCCTTCCATCTGGAAAGTCTCCCATATCATCCCTCTACATAAGGGTGGTACTTATAAATAGAACGATTACAGAAAGCACAATCCTTCCATCTGGAAAGTCTCCCATATCATCCCTCTACATAAGGGTGGTACTTATAAATAGAACGATTACAGAAAGCACAATCCTTCCATCTGGAAAGTCTCCCATATCATCCCTCTACATAAGGGTGGTACTTATAAATAGAACGATTACAGAAAGCACAATCCTTCCATCTGGAAAGTCTCCCATATCATCCCTCTACATAAGGGTGGTACTTATAAATAGAACGATTACAGAAAGCACAATCCTTCCATCTGGAAAGTCTCCCATATCATCCCTCTACATAAGGGTGGTACTTATAAATAGAACGATTACAGAAAGCACAATCCTTCCATCTGGAAAGTCTCCCATATCATCCCTCTACATAAGGGTGGTACTTATAAATAGAATGATTACAGAAAGCACAATCCTTCCATCTGGAAAGTCTCCCATATCATCCCTCTACATAAGGGTGGTACTTATAAATAGAACGATTACAGAAAGCACAATCCCTTCCATCTGGAAAGTCTCCCATATCATCCCTCTACATAAGGGTGGTACTTATAAATAGAACGATTACAGAAAGCACAATCCCTTCCATCTGGAAAGTCTCCCATATCATCCCTCTACATAAGGGTGGTACTTATAAATAGAACGATTACAGAAAGCACAATCCCTTCCATCTGGAAAGTCTCCCATATCATCCCTCTACATAAGGGTGGTACTTATAAATAGAACGATTACAGAAAGCACAATCCCTTCCATCTGGAAAGTCTCCCATATCATCCCTCTACATAAGGGTGGTACTTATAAATAGAACGATTACAGAAAGCACAATCCTTCCATCTGGAAAGTCTCCCATATCATCCCTCTACATAAGGGTGGTACTTATAAATAGAATGATTACAGAAAGCACAATCCCTTCCATCTGGAAAGTCTCCCATATCATCCCTCTACATAAGGGTGGTACTTATAAATAGAACGATTACAGAAAGCACAATCCTTCCATCTGGAAAGTCTCCCATATCATCCCTCTACATAAGGGTGGTACTTATAAATAGAACGATTACAGAAAGCACAATCCCTTCCATCTGGAAAGTCTCCCATATCATCCCTCTACATAAGGGTGGTACTTATAAATAGAACGATTACAGAAAGCACAATCCTTCCATCTGGAAAGTCTCCCATATCATCCCTCTACATAAGGGTGGTACTTATAAATAGAACGATTACAGAAAGCACAATCCTTCCATCTGGAAAGTCTCCCATATCATCCCTCTACATAAGGGTGGTACTTATAAATAGAACGATTACAGAAAGCACAATCCTTCCATCTGGAAAGTCTCCCATATCATCCCTCTACATAAGGGTGGTACTTATAAATAGAACGATTACAGAAAGCACAATCCCTTCCATCTGGAAAGTCTCCCATATCATCCCTCTACATAAGGGTGGTACTTATAAATAGAACGATTACAGAAAGCACAATCCCTTCCATCTGGAAAGTCTCCCATATCATCCCTCTACATAAGGGTGGTACTTATAAATAGAACGATTACAGAAAGCACAATCCCTTCCATCTGGAAAGTCTCCCATATCATCCCTCTACATAAGGGTGGTACTTATAAATAGAACGATTACAGAAAGCACAATCCCTTCCATCTGGAAAGTCTCCCATATCATCCCTCTACATAAGGGTGGTACTTATAAATAGAACGATTACAGAAAGCACAATCCCTTCCATCTGGAAAGTCTCCCATATCATCCCTCTACATAAGGGTGGTACTTATAAATAGAACGATTACAGAAAGCACAATCCCTTCCATCTGGAAAGTCTCCCATATCATCCCTCTACATAAGGGTGGTACTTATAAATAGAACGATTACAGAAAGCACAATCCCTTCCATCTGGAAAGTCTCCCATATCATCCCTCTACATAAGGGTGGTACTTATAAATAGAACGATTACAGAAAGCACAATCCCTTCCATCTGGAAAGTCTCCCATATCATCCCTCTACATAAGGGTGGTACTTATAAATAGAACGATTACAGAAAGCACAATCCCTTCCATCTGGAAAGTCTCCCATATCATCCCTCTACATAAGGGTGGTACTTATAAATAGAACGATTACAGAAAGCACAATCCCTTCCATCTGGAAAGTCTCCCATATCATCCCTCTACATAAGGGTGGTACTTATAAATAGAACGATTACAGAAAGCACAATCCCTTCCATCTGGAAAGTCTCCCATATCATCCCTCTACATAAGGGTGGTACTTATAAATAGAACGATTACAGAAAGCACAATCCTTCCATCTGGAAAGTCTCCCATATCATCCCTCTACATAAGGGTGGTACTTATAAATAGAACGATTACAGAAAGCACAATCCCTTCCATCTGGAAAGTCTCCCATATCATCCCTCTACATAAGGGTGGTACTTATAAATAGAACGATTACAGAAAGCACAATCCCTTCCATCTGGAAAGTCTCCCATATCATCCCTCTACATAAGGGTGGTACTTATAAATAGAACGATTACAGAAAGCACAATCCCTTCCATCTGGAAAGTCTCCCATATCATCCCTCTACATAAGGGTGGTACTTATAAATAGAACGATTACAGAAAGCACAATCCTTCCATCTGGAAAGTCTCCCATATCATCCCTCTACATAAGGGTGGTACTTATAAATAGAACGATTACAGAAAGCACAATCCTTCCATCTGGAAAGTCTCCCATATCATCCCTCTACATAAGGGTGGTACTTATAAATAGAACGATTACAGAAAGCACAATCCTTCCATCTGGAAAGTCTCCCATATCATCCCTCTACATAAGGGTGGTACTTATAAATAGAACGATTACAGAAAGCACAATCCTTCCATCTGGAAAGTCTCCCATATCATCCCTCTACATAAGGGTGGTACTTATAAATAGAACGATTACAGAAAGCACAATCCCTTCCATCTGGAAAGTCTCCCATATCATCCCTCTACATAAGGGTGGTACTTATAAATAGAACGATTACAGAAAGCACAATCCCTTCCATCTGGAAAGTCTCCCATATCATCCCTCTACATAAGGGTGGTACTTATAAATAGAACGATTACAGAAAGCACAATCCCTTCCATCTGGAAAGTCTCCCATATCATCCCTCTACATAAGGGTGGTACTTATAAATAGAACGATTACAGAAAGCACAATCCCTTCCATCTGGAAAGTCTCCCATATCATCCCTCTACATAAGGGTGGTACTTATAAATAGAACGATTACAGAAAGCACAATCCTTCCATCTGGAAAGTCTCCCATATCATCCCTCTACATAAGGGTGGTACTTATAAATAGAACGATTACAGAAAGCACAATCCTTCCATCTGGAAAGTCTCCCATATCATCCCTCTACATAAGGGTGGTACTTATAAATAGAACGATTACAGAAAGCACAATCCCTTCCATCTGGAAAGTCTCCCATATCATCCCTCTACTTAAGGTGGTACTTATAAATAGAACGATTACAGAAAGCACAATCCCTTCCATCTGGAAAGTCTCCCATATCATCCCTCTACATAAGGGTGGTACTTATAAATAGAACGATTACAGAAAGCACAATCCTTCCATCTGGAAAGTCTCCCATATCATCCCTCTACATAAGGGTGGTACTTATAAATAGAACGATTACAGAAAGCACAATCCCTTCCATCTGGAAAGTCTCCCATATCATCCCTCTACATAAGGGTGGTACTTATAAATAGAACGATTACAGAAAGCACAATCCCTTCCATCTGGAAAGTCTCCATATCATCCCTCTACATAAGGGTGGTACTTATAAATAGAACGATTACAGAAAGCACAATCCCTTCCATCTGGAAAGTCTCCCATATCATCCCTCTACATAAGGGTGGTACTTATAAATAGAACGATTACAGAAAGCACAATCCCTTCCATCTGGAAAGTCTCCCATATCATCCCTCTACATAAGGGTGGTACTTATAAATAGAACGATTACAGAAAGCACAATCCCTTCCATCTGGAAAGTCTCCCATATCATCCCTCTACATAAGGGTGGTACTTATAAATAGAACGATTACAGAAAGCACAATCCCTTCCATCTGGAAAGTCTCCCATATCATCCCTCTACATAAGGGTGGTACTTATAAATAGAACGATTACAGAAAGCACAATCCTTCCATCTGGAAAGTCTCCCATATCATCCCTCTACATAAGGGTGGTACTTATAAATAGAACGATTACAGAAAGCACAATCCTTCCATCTGGAAAGTCTCCCATATCATCCCTCTACATAAGGGTGGTACTTATAAATAGAACGATTACAGAAAGCACAATCCTTCCATCTGGAAAGTCTCCCATATCATCCCTCTACATAAGGGTGGTACTTATAAATAGAACGATTACAGAAAGCACAATCCTTCCATCTGGAAAGTCTCTCCTATCATCCCTCTACATAAAGGTTGTACTAACACAGTGGGGACTGAAAGCACAATCCTTCCATCTGGAAAGTCTCTCATATCACACAGTGGGGACTGGGGACTCGATATTCACTAACACAGTGGGGACTGGGGACTCGATATTCACTAACACAGTGGGGACTGGGGACTCGATATTCACTAACACAGTGGGGACTGGGGACTCGATATTCACTAACACAGTGGGGACTGGGGACTCGATATTCACTAACACAGTGGGGACTGGGGACTCGATATTCACTAACACAGTGGGGACTGGGGACTCGATATTCACTAACACAGTGGGGACTGGGGACTCGATATTCACTAACACAGTGGGGACTGGGGACTCGATATTCACTAACACAGTGGGGACTGGGGACTCGATATTCACTAACACAGTGGGGACTGGGGCTCGATATTCACTAACACAGTGGGCACTGCGGACGATATTCACTAACACAGTGGGGACTGGGGGCTCGATATTCACTAACACAGTGGGGACTGGGGGCTCGATATTCACTAACACAGTGGGGACTGGGGACTCGATATTCACTAACACAGTGGGAAAGTACAGTTTTGTACCTACCATAAATGTAGATGTCCGAGAGGAATGCATCTGCAGTCCTTACAAATGGGTTGTCCTGTCGTCAGGCAGCCCTTCGGTCGGCCGGATTCCAAAGTCTGGGTCTGGCTTCGGCTGGTGTCGCACTTCACCCGACGTCACTGCGGCAGTTCTTCGGTATAAAGGCATCAGCCGACGCCATTTTCCTCAGTGTTTCTTGCCCCAGATGCCAGGTGCCCTCTTGGTAAGCTAAATTTGGATAAATGCCAAAGTTTCCAAATAGTAGAGAGCAAACACACAAAATAAACATGTATGTACATATATAGAAACAAATACACCATAATAGATCCCCCCCCAAGCTAGCTGAAGATTGGTAAGTACCCTAGGAGTACCTCAGAGGGGAAGGAGGGTGGGTAATCCTGACTGCAGATGCATTCCTCTCGGACATCTACATTTATGGTAGGTACAAAACTGTACTATGTCCTTCAAGGATGCATCTGCAGTCCTTACAAATGGGTAGAATACCATAGCTAAACTAGGGGAGGAGGTAATGAGAATAGATTATGGTGTAGTCAGGATCCCTTGCAAAACAGCAGTGGCAAAACCAGCACGGGATCTAGAGTATAGAGGTAAGTTATAATGCTTGGCAAATGTATGCACGGAGGACCAAGTAGCAGCCTCTATAATGTCCTTGGTAGCCCCTCCTCGTAAGAAAGCTGTGGTAGTGGCTGTGGCCCTTGTGGAGTGAGGCCTGATGTTCTCTGGAGTTTTCTTTCCATGGTAGGAGTAACAAAATCTAATGCAATTTCCTATCCATTTGGAGATTGTCTGTTTAGAAATTGGTTTTCCTTCTTTTCCTGTTGCATAAGCTACCAGAAGCTGGTCAGTTTTTCTATTGTTTTTTGTCCTGTCCAGGTAGTAGCGTAATTGCCCGTGTACATCCAAGGTATGCAAGAGCTTTTCTCCCCTGTTCTGTGGATTGGGGAAGAATGTAGGAAGGTGGATAGCCTGATTTAAAGAGACTCTGGATACCACCTTAGGCATAAATGTAGGATTTGTTCTCATGGACACTCTATCTTGATGGAAGATCAGGAAGGGTTGTACTGCCATTAATGCTTGTAGTTCAGAGACCCTTCTTGCTGAAGTTATTGCCAGCAGGAAGGCAGTCTTCCAGGATAAGTACTGCAAGTCTGCTGTAGCTGCTGGCTCGAAAGGAGGTAGAGTCAGTTTTTCTAGCACAAAGTTCAAGTCCCATGCTGTGGAGGTTTCCTGGGAGGTTTTACATTTTTAATTCCCCTCAGAAACTGTCTGAGCAGAGGATGCGAGAAGACAGGAGGATCCAAGCTGTATTGTGCTGAAATAGCTGATGCATGTATCTTGATGGAGGAATAGGACAGGCCTGTGTAGTAGAGCTCCGCCAAGTACTCCAGGATGTTGGCTATGTTAACCAGTGTCACATCTTGCCCCTTTGCCGTACTCCAGATGAGATATCTTTTCCATTTTGCTGCATAATTCTTTCTTGTTGAAGGTCTACGAGCCTCCAGGATTATGTCTTTAACCCTTTGGGATAAATTTGGGTTAATTTCTGTTATGTAATGTTCCATGCAGTTAGCTGCAGAGTTTTTAGGTTTGGATGCAGAATGTTGTAGTTGTTCTGTGTCAGCAGTAATGGGATCAGGGGCAGTTTCCATATTTGTTCCCGGGACATGCTCCTCAGCAGTGGGTACCAATGTTGTCTTGGCCAGTCTGGGGCTATCAGAATGATCCTCGGACGTTCCTCTTTGATCTTCAGAAGCACCTTGTGCATCAAAGGAAGTGGTGGGAATGCGTATGCTGTCAGGCTTTTCCAACTGAAGGATAGGGAGTCCACCTTCCAAGCAAGTGGGTGGTAAGTCCTTGTGCAGAATTTCTTCAACTGGTGATTGTATGGGGATGCAAACAAGTCTGTGGCAATCCCCATTCTCTTGTGATGGCTTTGAAGATGTCCGGATGCAGCATCCATTCGTGGGCATCTGTTGTAGTTCTGCTTAATATGTCTGCTAGAATGTTTTCCTTCCCTGGTACATAAATTGCCTGTAACTGAATGTTGTAGCTCAGAGCCACATCCCATAGTTCTAGTGCCAGCCGGCATAGGGGGTATGAGTGTGTGCCTCCCTGTTTGTTGATGTACCACATAACTGTGGTGTTGTCTGTCCTTATCAACAGCTGGCCTTCGTGGAGAAGAGGTCTGAATGCCTGGATTGCCAATTTTACTGTCATCATTTCTTTTAGATTTATGTGCAGATGCAGTTGGTCTTGAGTCCATAGGCCTTGAATGCACTTGTCCATCATGTGTGCCCCCCAACCGAGGTCTGAGGCATCTGTCGTGATAGTTTGTCTTGGTTGACTTTTGCAGAAGGGCAGACCTGTGTTTGATTGACAGGCCTGAGCCCACCATAAGAACTCTTGCTTCAGGCATGGGATCATTGGAATTTTGGTTTCCAGGCTGTGCTTGTGCTGAGACCACAAATTCTTTAGGTACCACTGCAGCTTTCTCATATGAAGCCTGGCATGAGGGACCAGAATTATGCAGGATGCCATGAAGCCTAGAGCTTGTAGCACTTTTCTTGCAGTTAGATAGCTCTGCTTTGTTAATGCCAAGAAATAGAGAGGAAGTTGCTCTTTCTTTTCTGCAGTTAGAAATGCCATTTGTTTTGATGTGTCCAGTTCTGCACCCAGAAAAGTTATTATTTGGGATGGAATCAGCCTTGACTTTTTTGTATTGACTGTGTATCCCAGGGCTTGTAGCAGGTAGATGACTCTTTGTAAGTCTTCTGTTAATTTGTTTTGTTGTCCGCTTGTATCAGGCAGTCGTCCAGGTAGGGATAGATTTGAATTCCCTGAAGTCTGCAATGAGCGATTACTGATGCCAGGCATTTCGTGAACACTCTGGGCGCAGTAGATAAGCCAAAGGGCAATGCTGAGAATTGATAATGCTCTGATCCTGCAAGAAATCTGAGGTATCTTCTGCAAATTGGTCTTATGGGGACGTGCAGGTATGCCTCCTTGAGATCTAGAGTTACCAGCCAAGACTCCTTGCCCAGCATGGGAAGAAGCTGCTGTGGGGTCAGCATTTTGAATTTTGGAACAATGAGGAATGTGTTTAGAGCGGACAGATCTAGAATAGGCCTCCATTTGTTTTCTTTTCTTGGTACCAGGAAGAGCCTGGAGTAAAATCCCTTCCTTGCTCCATAAATGGTACCTTTTCCACAGCACGCATTCTTAATAATTGAGATATTTGTTTTAGAGCTTCTGCCCTTTGAGAAGGTGGTAGGTTTGGCATTCCTCTCTTTCCTGGTAGTGTATGGAAATGGAACCTGTAACCTTTGTCTATAGTCTGCAAAATCCATTTTCTCTTGTAATGCAGTGCCAGTTTCTTGAAAATAATGTTAGCTTTCCGCCTAAGGGTGCTTCTAGTTGTTCCCTGGTAGGCGGTGCCACCGCCGAGTCACTGTGATTGAGTTGTTGTAGTGGTGGTGGCTGTATCCGTGCCTCGTTGGTTGTTACCCTGCCACTGGCGACCCCTGTAGGCACCCCTGGATTGGTTTCTGCCTCTAGAGCGCCTATTCCTGCCTCTTTGTGCCTTAGAGGAGTCCGGAAAGGACCAATTCTTGGTGGGCCAATTCCTGCTAAACCTTGGAGGTTGAACTTGTAAGAAATCTTTTACTGTTTGCACAGATTTTGCTTTCTCTTCCATCTTTTTCAGTACCTGCTGTGCGGGGCACCAAATAAATTGACCTTGTCCATAGGTGCATCCAAAAGCTTAGATTTGACATGGTCTGGTAATGCCTGCTCTTTCAACCATGCATGCCTCCTGATAACTGTGCCAGTCATGGCTGATCTAAAGGAAGCCTCCAGTGCATCATAGCCACATTTTAAAGAATGGTTACTAACCTGTTGTATGTTATGTAACATTTCTTGAATATACTTTTTATCTAAAGATTCTTCAGAGGACAGCTTTTTAGTCAACTGGTCAAGCATAAACTCTTGATATTGAATCATATGAAATTGGCAGTTCAAAGCTCTAGCTGACAAAGTAGCAGAGGTGTAAACTTTTTTACCCCATCTCTCTAAGGACCTGGATTCCCTTTCAGAGGGGAAGGGGTTTTTAGAAGAAGTAGCTGCTACAGCTTTAGGGC
Organism: Protopterus annectens; assembly: GCF_019279795.1. Classification (NCBI taxonomy): domain Eukaryota; kingdom Metazoa; phylum Chordata; order Ceratodontiformes; family Protopteridae; genus Protopterus; species Protopterus annectens. Next base: position 38,011,101 of record NC_056739.1, read on the forward strand.
CCTGGGAGATAGTCTCTGGATCTGCAAAAGGGGCCTTATATAAGTGGTGATGAGTGTCCGGGACCCTGTAGTACCTATCTGGCTTAGTGCATCATCAACAACAGATAGAACTGGAGGAATAGCTAAAGGCCTATGCTGTGGTAAGTGTAGAAAGGTCCTAAGCCTTTTTCTAGAGTCTGAGAAATCTTGGCCCTGCCACTGAAATTGTTCCCTCATAGCATGCAAGGTTTCCCCAAAGGAAAATTCCTCAGGAGGAGAGGCTGAAGGGATGGACTCCTCAGCATTAGAGTCTTCGTAAGGAGAATAAGAAGCCTCAGGAGGGTCTGTATGTTCTGAATCATCAGAAGAATCATCTGTGGCTACTGGCTCAGGGGGCTCTGCTCTAGGCCTCTTTTCTGGAGGAGGGTGAGAGGCCCTGTCTGGATGAGGCTGGGATCCACGAATTAAAGTTAAGAGATCCTGTGCCAAGGAAAGCATATGGGAGCTGGTGCTGGGCCTGTGAGAGGGAGGCTTGGCAGGCACAGGTTTGGAAGTTTTGGCTGCTTTAGCCCTGGCAAAGGCCTTAATAGACATAGCTGGTGGAGGCCTAGCAGCTCCACGTGCAGGGGTAGAGATATCTAGTGGAATGGTGTCTGATAAATCCTGTGAAATCGCAACAGAAGGCTGTATTTCAGAAGCCGTTTCTACCAGGATAGAAGAGGCCTCGGTAGAAGGCAAGTTATCGGCTGAAGAAAGACCCGCTTGCTCGGTTTCGGCCGAAACCGAGACACTTGTGGATTGCTTAACCGCGGTTTCAGCCGAAACCGCGGACCGCGAGTGTCGGTCCTTTTCTTTGCGCTTTTTGGTTATTTGCGAAGTCGGAGGATCCGACGGCATAATGTAGGCAAAATCGGAGCCGAAAATCTGTTCAGCAAAGTCCGAGCGATGTCTAAGCGTCCGTCGGTTAAAAGAAGCACAGGCTAGACAAGCTGCTACGTCGTGGTCTGGGCCTAAACAATGTATGCAATAGGAGTGGAAATCTTTATGAGGTATTTGTTTCCCACAAGATAAACAGTTATTAACTTTCTCGGACATCGGCTGAGGCAAGAAAAAGTCCCCAACGGGGTACTTAGCTTTATAGAAGTCTTCGAAGTAGTATTCGGTAGCAGTAATCTCTGGATCTGACCGACCGGCACTTGCGAACAGCTTCTGCTTCGGGCGCCACGCAGCAAGAAAGACAGAGGAAAATGGCGTCGGCTGATGCCTTTATACCCGAAGAACTGCCGCAATGACGTCGGGTGAAGTGCGACACCAGCCGAAGCCAGACCCAGACTTTGGAATCCGGCCGACCGAAGGGCTGCCGGACGACAGGACAACCCATTTGTAAGGACTGCAGATGCATCCTTGAAGGACATCTGGGGACTCTATATTCACTAACACAGTGGGAACTGGGGGCTCGATATTCACTAACACAGTGGGGACTGGGGGCTCGATATTCACTAACACAGTGGGAACTGGGGGCTCGATATTCACTAACACAGTGGGAACTGGGGGCTCTATATTCACTAACACAGTGGGAAAACCTGGAATCAGCTTCCAAATGAACTCTCAACTCTTTCTTCCACACTGCTTTTCAAAGAATATCTTAAAACACACTGGCTATGTCCCTGCTTTAACCCTGACTAATACCTCATTCCCCATCCTGATCTCCCTGCTCTGTCGCTCTGACGCCTACCAGTGTTAACTGGTAAGCTAACCTCTAAATAGTATTTAATGAGATTTCTTACTCATAAGTTTGTACATCTGTAAACCAGGCAAAAAAAACAAAAAAAAAATAATTTTATATTGTTTGTTTTCTGTATTAGATCTTAGCGTAAGCCTTACTAAAGGACTCTGTATAAGTTTTATGTATAATGCTGTATAAGTTTTTTTTTATGTATAATCTAAATAATGTACTGCAAATAATGTAAGTTATGTAACTTGCCTATGCTTGGAGCTTTTCTCCCCAGGCCTCTACTGAAAATGGACATATCCAGTTAGACTAGCCCGGTCAACAAATGAAAAATAAAAATAAAATAATTAAAAAACATTCACTGATTGATAAAGGACTGTTCAGTAAGTTATAGTGTTCTTAAACAATTTAAAATTCCCAAAACTTGATGAAGAACTTCTGCTGTAGATTAGACAAATGTTTATGCTTTTCAGGGTTATATATCTTGTTGTATATATCCCAGAACGAGTTAATTACATCTTCGTTGTTATGTAGATTTCTATCTTTATAGTGTTGTTGTTGTGTCTTTCGGCTTTTCCCGGTTAGGGGTCGCCACAGCGGAACTCTGGTCCGCTAATGATTGGCAGTAGATTTTTACATGCTGAGTTGCCGGCCCTGATGCACAATTTTCAACGAAGGTATGCCCATTCACGCATGTCTTCACACAGAAGACGCTCTAGCTGAGAATCGAACAGGACAACGTCTTACTGTGAGGCGACAACGCTACCACAACACCACCACCGCAGTTTTTTTCTATCTTTATAGTGTACTTCTGTGATATTATGAAGAGCTTTTTGATGTGCATCATACTTGCTAGTACCTTAGAAGGGGTTTGTGCCCATTCAGAGTAATTATATACGAGTTTCAACTCATTTATTGTGTGTTTATGTAGTTGTATAGAGTAAAGTTCTTTTTGAATATGTTGTAATTTCCTTTCTAGTTCTTGTGAGGGATGGATTTCTAATTGTAATTCAAGCAGTCTCATCTTTTCTTGTTTTTATACAGTGAAGCTTCCTGTATTAAATTCTACAGTTTGGGTGGCTGCCCATTGAATGTCTATTGGAATTTGGCTTTGTGATGTAGCTTGGTCTAATTGTTTTATGGTTTTACCTAACTCCTCAATTAGCTCTTTATGATTTAAAAGGTTGTTGTTTAGGTACCAGTTGTAGGGGCCTCACTGTTTAGGAGACTGGAAATTTTCATTGAGAATTGTGATTCTGGAGTAGCATAAAAGACCTTCTTATAAGCAGTATCAGCGCACCTAGTTAATAGGGTTACCTTTGGGGGGGGGGCATAAAAATAGTAAACATGTTGATACTTACAAGAAAGAAATTTCTGACCTCTGTTTAAATGTCAGAAACATATTTGATTCTATATATTATGACTAAAATGAACAACCAACATTTAAGGATTAAAGCATCATCACAGTATTGAAATGTTTGTGTATATTTGTTAGAAGTGGTGACAACTGCTTTTTAACCACTACCTGATCTAATTGCTTTGTTTTGCTATAAAAGGCATGGCCACACCGAATCAGTGTAAGTTCTCTTCATTTCTGCAAGAAAGACAGTGGAATTTTTTTTTTAATTTAAAATAACAGTTGCTGAGCTCCTGACATCACAGCATGACTAATTAGTGGTAACTGACAGGTACATTTCAGATTTCTCTGTGTCTGTGGTATGACATGCAGGCAGACAAATTCCTCTGCAAAATATATGAGAAGTATAAAAAGTGGGTGGGCTTTTTCCTTTCTTTGATTCCAAGGCAAGGAAATGAAAGCTTAAATGTACAAACGGGTTCCTGGTATCTGCACAATACTGGAATCACACTGTAGGGAGAAATAGGAAAAGGCACGGTTTTCCTTTAAATTCAGTTACAAGGAAAAAATGCAGTTTTATTCAACTGTTCTACGGTTCCTCTTGGACTACCTATAAATGTTACATAAATGATTTTGTGCTTATATGTAAAATATAGATAAAGTTCAAATCTGCTACTGTTCAAACTTCTCATTAAGTGTTCCACACAATGTTATCACCTATTTATATAAACAAGTCATCAATATAAACAGAAATAATTGAGTTTTTAAAAAGGATGTGGACATATTCCTCCTCCAATGATGCCATAAAGGTAGCATAATGTGGGGCAATGTAATCTCCCATAGGTCATCCCATATTTTTGTCTAAAAGCTTCACCGTTAAAGTAAAAAGAATTGTTTAACAGACAAAACACTACTAAACTCACATATGTACGTCACTGTCATTCCATAAGCCATCCATTTCTGGAGGGCCTCTAAACCATCTGCATGTTTAATACGGGAATACAAACTCCCTACCTCCATACCCACCAAAACATAGAACTATCCCAGTTATAACCACCTATTTGTGTGTTCTCCCACATTATGAATCTCACTTCAAAATAGGGGAAGTGTCAAAGTAAAGGGAGTTACTTACAGCAAGGACATCTGACGTTATCTCATCCAGATTCTCAACAGTTTCCGGAAGTGTTTCGTCATCACCCACAGGTTCTTTTTTCTGCAGTACAACAAATAATACTGTGAGACTCATGGAAAGAGAAGCTATATGTGCACAACATGCAGAGACAGAGTGAAACAGAAGACAGGCAACAGACTGTGGTTTAAGAGTTCTCACTTTACCTGCTGATGAACTGCACCAAATGACTCAGGAAGGTGCTTTTACACAGAGTTTGAGGAAGAATACAATAAGAAGTACAAGCCAGAGTAAAGATGACAGTGCTGTACAAAAAACAACTTACTGGACTAACATGGTGAGGGGGGAGAACAGAATCCATTATAGAGACTAGCCAGTGGTTATGACTTTTAATGTGGTTGCTTCCTCCTTATTTCTAAGTACTGTTAAAAGACACTGCTCGAAACTGTTAGGTGAGGCATTTTTAGTGACTCTCACATCCATTTGCCAGCAGAACAATGCCCAATCACTATTTTATATAACTAAACTTAGAAAATCCCTACATTTTCACACATGAGCATGCTTCAACAGCAGCAGTAAAATCAAAATACAGCAACAAAAAATAAATCCTTTACTTCACTATTAAATTAAAAAGTTGGTTTTCTAGTTAAGGGCATTAGGATGTTTGGGAATGCTCCCATCAGCATCCCTAGAGAGAAATGACATACAGTTCCTCAAGATGCCATGCTTGGAAGCCTTGCACTTGTACTGTGCTTTAATGAGTATATGTTTGCCACTGCATTCTGTGAATGTTGTTGCTCTGCTGGACAGCTGAAAAAGCATTCAATAGCTACACCCTACCAGGGAGACATGGTGCTGCAGTGCTGACACACAACAACCACGGTGTAAAGAGAAACTAGGCATGCTGTGACTATATTTAGACTGGTACAGATAGTGCAAAACATCCAAGTTATAATAATCTACAGGCATGCATATTATGGCTCAGAAAACACAAAGATTAATGGACTCTAGAAGAGACCACTGAAAAATATCCAGGACCAGAATCTAGCAATTAACATTAAAAGTCTGGCAATTCGTGCAGACGATTAGGACTATGACCTGTCAACAAGCAGTTTCCTATACTTCAGGATTTGAGTCGCTCAGCATCCATTTGACTACCATGCAATTCAGACAAAGTCATTTAACCAGGCAGTGCTCTGGGACAAGTAAAGAAAACTGGGCTAAGCTATGCACCAGTCTTCTGGACTGCATGCCGTGTAACTACTTATGAACCTATAACATGACATAACACAGACTAAGTAGGGTGGGACACTTATCAAGTGCCTCAACGAATTAAAAATAAACACAACCATTCTGAGCACATTTTGCAAAGACAGAAGTCTAAACGTTAGGCTTTTGTGAAAGCTGTATTTTGCAGTTCACAGCAAATATGGCACCAATTATTTTGAGTATGCAGTCACACCAGTAAAACCCAGAGAATGTCAAACAGCTGATTATGCCTCGCAGCAAACATAAATAGCCTGGGAAAAATGTAGCCAATACTATTACAGTAAACAAATACATTTCTGGTGAAAAACTGAACAAAATTATTTTTCCACGACAAGTGAAGAGGCAGACAGATATTGCAACTTACCCCACCGACCAACCTTTCCACCAACAAAGACGCATTCCTAAACCAGTTACTAGCAACACAGAAATGCATTCTGCCACTGTGTCTTGACTGCGGATAATTGGTTTTCATTTGCTAATAAAATGTTTTGCTTTATAACTTGCAGGTACCACTGCAAAAGTAGGAATGTGAGAATTTGCTAGAAAGAGAAGTTAAAATATGTACCTGCAAGGGAAACACATAACAGGGTAGGTGTGATGGGAGCTTTTGAAACTACTCCAGTCACCAGTGCACAAAATAGAGAAGCCTGCACTAAAGTTATTAAAGCACCACAGCCCACCTATGTGGGATATGTGCAATACAACCAAAAAGAATCAAAGTAGAACATTTTGGTTGCGGCATGAAATATTGGCAAGGTCTATAAATTGCAAGACTGACTGAAGAAGTTGGCAGTTAAAGTCAGATCTAGAGTTTAGAGGTCGTCCCAAATACCACACAGGGCCTATAAACAATGATCACATTACATGCTGATAATATAATGGCTACTGCATTTGTCAAAAATGGTGCCGGACTCTTCAGAGACCTTCTGCAACTTGTACTTAAGTTATATGCTGGGGGGCACATAAGTTTTGATGAAGGGGCCACTACGGTCAACACAGGAAGAAAATGCCAATGATCAACCCCAAGTTAATTAATGCCATTCAACTTGAAAGGAAATAAAAAACCCTGTGTGGCTTGTGAAAGAATGGATAAGACTATTATACTGGAATTAACTGGAAACAACTGTAATGAAAGTCTTTATTTGTTAATTACCCAAACTTGTGCTGAACAGGTGCCAGTCTCTCCTTTATGGGCCAAGTCTTTTTATACTTTCACTATAAAGTCTGCAAACACTGTAGTTCGGTTAATAATGCTTTATTAGACGTTAACAATATCCAAATACTGGCTTCAATAAAAGTGCTGATAAACACTAGCAGTCTGTAGAAATTCTAAACAACATCAATGCTAATAAATATATCCGTTTTGGCATGTATATTCTGATTCTCCTGAATAATACCAAACTGAAACAATCTTTTCCTCCTGAATAGTACGGATATTTGACCAGACTTCTGTACTTCGGCTCGAGTGTCTGTACTGTAAAGACCCTTTTACATATCAGTCCAAAAGCTAACTTACTGACTTCACTGACCATGTCTGAAGTATAGCCCAATAATACCAAAACCCTGTAATGTTTTATACACCTCCTTAGCCTTAGTTTCCAAGCCTCGTCTTGTGTGTGCCTCACATCTATTCTTTATCTAGCATTCCATTGCAAGTACACAACTTTCCCTTGAGAAAGGGACATTCTGTAGCTCTCCCGGAGAATGGTTACTACTGCACATCTCATGCTTAGCCAGCAAGATTCTTTTTTTTTCTAATAAACCATCTTTCCCTGAAACTGAATGTGTACTTGAAAACAAAAGTCAGACTCTATATTTTTAGGCTTATTATTCTATTTTAACATACTACAGCGAACCACTAAGAATACCCTCCCTCTAACAACTTGTTAAACAAGATGGTGGGATTCAGAAGACTCCATAGATACGGAGACTTCACAGCACACTGGTATAAACACATCAGGAGTACTTGTTATAGTACTTGGGGGGGGGGGGGGGCACTTAAGCAAAGAGAAATGAAGCTAACAAAAAGTGTAGTACAGGTACCAAAATTACGAGGGGAATGGTAGGTCTACCTTAAGAGCAGAGAAACCTGAAAGGTGAGCACAGAGTATTAGAGCAAAAAGCTGCGATTGGATTTGGATACACAGAACTGTCTGGGGGAGGGGAAGAGAGGTGAAAAAGGCCAGAAAGGTTAAAGGTAATATAGGTGGCAAAAAGAACAGGGATTAAGTCGGGCCTGGTAAAGTACTATTTTACAAAGGAGCAGTGAGACCTTAGAACGCACTGCTAGAGGTGCGGGTACTCTATAAATCAGAGGGGTTCAAAAAGGAACACAGGAAAGAGCAAGAAAGGATGGAGCTTAGGTAGGGAAGCAGCAACTGCGATGGAGGGAGCTACAGTAAGCAGTTTATTGGGGACAGTGAGGATGGGGCATACACCTCTCCCCAAATATATGCTGCATAATACCTCAGCATTTTTTTACTCCACTTTTCAGCAATTCTTGACATTAGTCAGCAAATCCTGCAGGTGGAAAAAAAAATCCACTGTTGACTTGCACAGAGCATGAGAAAAGTACTTGAAGTTGTTAAGCAAACTCCAGCTATGAGTGCACTGAGTAAACAAAGCAACTCAACACAGCTACCACACCAAAAATATTTAGATCAATGCACATCCCCCCTAACACCAGAAGTATTTAGATCAATGCACATCCCCCCTAACACCAGAAGTATTTAGATCAATGCACATCCCCCCTAACACCAGAAGTATTTAGATCAATGCACATCCCCCCTAACACCAGAAGTATTTAGATCAATGCACATCCCCCCTAACACCAGAAGTATTTAGATCAATGCACATATTCCCCTAAAACTTCTCACCTTCACTTTCTCTCCTATGGTTTTGCTGCATAGGTTCTTGAGTTTGTTGAAGTTGTCCACACGAAATCGACCTGCAATTAAAATTTAAAAAAGGCAGGCTGAAGTTTTATTAAGAAAAGAAAGTCAAATGTACATCAAAATATTAGGCTAATCACCACCTACACAGAAAAGGAACTGGAAAATGTCAAAACTTCTTTACACGAAAGATGTGAAGGAGGAGCCACACAGGTATGCAAATGCATTGTCACCTTCTGCTGTAAAACTCAACATCTAAAACATTTCTGTAGTGAGATGAGGCCCGGTCTACATCTAAAATAAACCAAAATGAATACAATACCTCATATGACCACTTCCTTAAGTCTTTATACACTCATCCATGTTTTAAACCACGTTACAGATCTGCTAACCTACATCTCAAACATCGGATCTGCTTTTACTCTGACAGCCCTTAGTCATAGTTAAGATGGAGTCTTGCACTACAGTAGAATGTAACTACTGTTAAGCACCCCTTAAATCCCTGCTAAAATCTGGCCTCATGCTAGGCACCAAGAGCCAACAGTTTCAGCCACCATCAACAACGGCTGAAGTTAAAACAGCTTTGCTTATGCCTCCAGCCCGACTCTGTAAAGAGTCAGAGTTTCTCAATATTGTCCCGTCACTTAAACTTATTTGATTGTCTAGTTATGAGTGAGGATTACATTTCTAGTTATGACTGAGGATTACATGTCTAGTTATGACTGAGGATTACATGTCTAGTTATGGCTGAGGATTACATGTCTAGTTATGGCTGAGGATTACATGTCTAGTTATGACTGAGGATTACATGTCTAGTTATGGCTGAGGATTACATGTCTAGTTATGGCTGAGGATTACATGTCTAGTTATGACTGAGGATTACATGTCTAGTTATGACTGAGGATTACATGTCTAGTTATGACTGAGGATTACATGTCTAGTTATGACTGAGGATTACATGTCTAGTTATGACTGAGGATTACATGTCTAGTTATGACTGAGGATTACATGTCTAGTTATGACTGAGGATTACATGTCTAGTTATGACTGAGGATTACATGTCTAGTTATGACTGAGGATTACATGTCTAGTTATGACTGAGGATTACATGTCTAGTTATGACTGAGGATTACATGTCTAGTTATGACTGAGGATTACATGTCTAGTTATGACTGAGGATTACATGTCTAGTTATGACTGAGGATTACATTTCTAGTTATGACTGAGGATTACATTTCTAGTTATGACTGAGGATTACATTTCTAGTTATGACTGAGGATTACATTTCTAGTTATGACTGAGGATTACATTTCTAGTTATGACTGAGGATTACATTTCAAAATGCCAGAATTACTGCTTAATATGCATTTTACACAGAAGTATGAAATCCAACCTGTTGTGCTGATTTAGTCATGGAAACCTCTGTCTGTTATCATTGCAATGACTTGCATCCATGATTCTTTTCATTCATTTGTTCACGAGCCATCTAAGGTGGATTAACTCAAAGTGGATGGAGATGTGCACATGTGTGCGTACCTATGAATAAGGGTCTGCCTCTGCTTCTGAATGTGTGCGTTTACGGCACTGAATAGTTCCATAACTTCTGGATGTAGAAAACTTCCTCCAACAACAATTACCTATGGCACAGCAAGCCTGAAACATTAGACGGGGAACGAGTTTACGTCTAAATGAATAGTCATTTGAAAAAATACAAAACAATTTGACAGCTATCCCACAGCCCATTCTCCAGGAGCAATAATGTCCTCCCGGGGGGGGGGGGTGTTATATGGGGAAAGAATGCCTCCCCCTTCCAGGGATGCAGAAAAATTATATCCCCAACAACACGCACCCAGTCAGCCACTGCTTGATTTAAAACTAACAAGAAAGTAAGTGTCTCAGATACCATTATAGATTCCAAACACTAAACAAAAATTCCTAAGGTTTTGGATGAACCGCTTACTTTCTAAATGCTTGCAAGAGTAACAGCACATTACTTTAAACCATCTCACATATAATTCAAGAGCAACTCTGGCCAGATGTTCTTAATCACATGCTTGAATAGGACTGTCTTCGAAAGAGCCTTAAATTACAGTTACCACAAAACTGACTAAAGCAAATTATTTACCCTACAATGGTACATGCCCACTCTGTTATATCATATTCATGTAAGCTACTCGTGTTGAGTTTTATTATGGAGAAAATTGTTAAATCATAGTTACAAGTGGTCTGTGCAAGATGGTGTCGCTGTTTACCCCCCCCCCCCGCTTTTTGCTCCGACTGCATTCTCCCACCAAAAAAGCGAGGTTCTAACTGATCTGTGTTTGAAAAAGCTATAATTGCATTTTACAGTTGTGCTTTTAAAAAAAACATTTAAGTCGTTTTTGTATTGTTTAATTGTTTTAGGCTATACACTCAAGTGTACTAGCCTATTTACAGTGTTTTCTGTGTGATTTTCTGTTACCTTCTGCAAAAAAATCAAAAAAACAAAAAAAAATATTCTCTTTCCCGCCTTTACTGAACTAGATTAGTCCAGATTTCAGGCTTTGCTGAATTCCGGACTGTGGCATAGGTTCCTGTGTTGCCTATATCCTTACTTGGATAGGAGGAAGCTTCTCTGTTCACCAGTGAGAGTGTGGAGCTTTGAGCAGCCTATCTGTCCCTGGAGGAGTGGTCTCAGCCCACTAGTAGCTTATTGGCCGTTTTGGGTCAATTCCTACCCCTTTCCGTTTCCCTGCTTTAAAACCCACATTTGCGCACCGTGCAGCATCGGGCAGTGCCACTTAAACCGGTTTAAACTATTCCCGGCTCCACAAACTGTACTCTTCACTTTTTCCCTTAGAACTGTTCTAACTCTCAAATTAAGCACTCTATTTTCCTTCTAAAGCCCTGCACTTGCTCAAATCCTGTAAGTAAACACTAACAAACTAAAGCACTACACTCTCTTATACTCTTTATAAGTACTTGGCTCCCTATTGGTTCTTTCTGATCAGTCAATAAGTAGTTCCCTATATTATTCAGGCATGTCCAAAGGTCAGTTTCAGGTTTACTCTCCAGTCCAGCTGGTGAATCTGGGAATATTGAGGCAATGTTACAATTGCCTTATGTACACAGATCACCCTCTCCTCCTCCCAACAAGCTCAAATATATGTGAGAGATGCAACTATACAGCCAAACTGGAGGCTGAGCTCTCTCAACCCAAGACCACTCACACCACAAATCCAGTCTCACATAGACCTATCGCATCAGCAAACCAAACACATAAACATACTAGGAGGCTCTAAATAAAAATCTGCCAAAGCAGCAGAGACCTCCAAAGCAGACATCCAAGCAACCGCTACCCCACAACAATACCCATGAATCACATATTTCGCAAAGTCAGTGTGCCACACAGTCACAGCCCTTAAAGCTAAACAACACACCAAATACACTTGTGATAGGTGACTATTGTCAGACACACTGACATCCCACTCACCAGACTGAACAAGGAGAAGGTCACTGTAAGCTGCCTGTCGGGTGTCAGGATCTATCTGCCACATAACACAAGCACTCAGGTCACTCCAAAGCAAGTACAAATATGACTCCGTCATTGTCCATGCTGGTGTGAATGACCTGAGACCTACCTCCCTAGACTATATGAAAAGAGACATAGAGGAGCTCTCTGATCATGTAACCCAGGCCAGTATGACCCTGACCTTGAATAGCATCTTGCCCTCACCAAGAATGATGCCACAGTATAAAGACAAAATGATAAATTTTAACAATTGGCTAAAGTATTGGTGTCAGTCAAAGGGGATCCAGTGTCTGTCAGCCTGGGATGACATGCTCGACAAGCCACATTGCTTCGCTAGGGACAGCTTGCACCCGTCACCCCTGGGCTTTCGAATACTGGCTAAGGCTCTTGCTACCCCCATAGTGCCTTTTTTAGGCAAGGCTCAAAAGACAAACCCACCTCCATAGACAACACAAGGAAAAAAAACTAAGGGTAATGCTACTCAACGCCAGAAGTCTAAACCTCAAGATGCACACACTTGAGGCTCTCCTCAGTATGGAGAATACCTATATCTGTGCAGTAACAGAAACCTGGTTCAAGGCTCCCGGGAGCACCCCAGCACTACCAGGTTATAACTCATACCATGCTTTTCGGCCCCAAAACCCGGACCGAAACACAAAAGGAGGGGGGAGTATCCACATTCAAAGATACCCACACCTCCAGGTTAGTGGCACTGCACGAAGCATCGGAGACCATCCATGTGCAACTAACAGTGGGCAAAACTGCCTTTCAGTTTATAGCCTGCTACAGATCACCCTCCCAATCTCAGGAACTCCACTCAGCTTTCCTGAGAACATTGGAGAATATGAAGGTCTCTCCAAACACCATAATATTGGGTGACTTCAACTACCCAAACATTGATTGGGAAAACTACTCAAGCCCCAACACCCTTGCCCAACGGTTCCTAGAATTTATAAATTCAAACGCTATGGAACAACTGGTCACCACTCCCACAAGAGGGGACAACATATTGGACCTGGTCATCACCAACATGGGGACTCTATGTTCCACACCAGAGGTAAACCCCTCATTGGTAAGATCAGACCATAAACTAATCTCACTGGACATCCATATCCCGGTCCCCACCCCCAGCTAAGGAAACCACTGTGAAAAATTTCTCAAAAGCAAACTTCACACTTCTCAAAACCGAGGTGGAATCCTTCAAAGCCCCCGGGCCAGTGGAAAACACTAACCGAACCACAGAATCCTTTACAAACGCATTCTATGAGCACCTACAGGAATGCATGGATCGTGCTATCCCAAATAAAACCAAGACTCACTCCTCCAAAAGCAGGAGACCTGTCTGGTGGACCCCGGCCATAAATAAGCTATACAACAGAAGGAAGAAGCTACTACATGACAGAGCAAAATCCCAAAAAGGGAAGGCATCTCTGATCAGTACTAGCAAGAAACTACGATCCCTCATAAAATCATCAAAGGTCAGCTTTGAAAGAAAAATTGCCCAAGACACTAAAGATAATCACAAGGCCTTCTTTAGTTATGTCAGAAATCTGGGTGGCAACTCCCAGATATGCTCTGAGTTAGTGCAAAATGGCAAAAAATACACCAAACCCACAGACATTGCCAACATCCTGGCAGACAGGTTCAGTGCAAACTTCTCCCCCCCTTCCCCCCCAAAAGAGTAAATGTCTATTCAACAGAATGTAGCCTCCCAGACATCACAGATGCACAGGTGAAAGCTGCCCTCTCCAAAGCAAAAAAAAAAAAACAGCATCAATGGGACCGGATGGTGTCCCAGGCTGTGTCTTACACGAGTTTCAAGAAGAACTGAACTCTCACATAAAATCACTGTTCAAACTTAGCCTTACTACAGGATATGTACCCAAAGAATGGCGTACAGCAACAGTGGTCCCGCTCCACAAAGGTGGTGCCACAACGGACCCCGGGAACTATCGCCCTATAAGCCTGACTAGTCTGGTCTGCAAAGCTATAGAGCGTATCATCATGGAACTCAAACAAAGACATTGGGAACCTCCAGACACTGGACCCTACCCAATTTGGCTTTGTTAAGGGCAGATCTTGCCTCTTAAACCTAGTTGACTTCTTTGAAACAGTTACCAAGGCCATAGATGAGGGGAAGGTAGTCCACACAGCCTACCTGGACCTCGCAAAAGCCTTTGACACAATACCCCACTCGGGCATCATAAATAAGCTTACCAGCTTAAATATCAACCCCTATGTCACAAGATGGATTGCAAACTGGCTCAGGGATAGAACCCACATGGTCAGAATTGCAGGTGCCATGTCAGACTCTAAACCAGTTACAAGTGGCGTCCCACAAGGCTCAGTCCTGGGACCTCTCTTGTTCGGTATATACTTCTCTGAGGTACAGGCTAACACGGGAGGACTATGGCTGACCAAGTTCACAGATGACTGCAAACTGGGAGCCATAATCGACTCTCCGGCTGACACAAGCATCCTCCAAAAGGGTCTCACAGCGACGGATACCTGGTGCCAGAGCCACGGCCTCAAGCTAAATGCCAAAAAGTGCATAGTCATCCCCTTTGGGAAAAATAAAGTGCCCACAAATTAACACATAGGTGGTAATCCATTAAGTACGGAAGAAGTAATTAGGGATTTGGGGACCCAAGTAGATAGTAATCTCTCCTTTGACAATCACGTTGCCAAAGTGGTTAGAAAGACCTTCTATATAGCCCACCTTATCACGAAAGGGTTCACATCTAGATCGAGAGGTCACTGTGCCCCTCTACTCATCAGGCCCATAATTGAATACAATGCCCCATTTAGGATGTACCTTACCTGACACCTGCAGCAACTGGAAAGACCCAAAAAGCACCTCTCCAAGAGGATTGTGGGCCTCAAAGAGATGCCCTATGCAGTTCAGCTAAAGAAACTCCAGCTCTACTCAGTTGCTTACCACCTACTCAGAGGCGATCTATGCCTGACATATAAAGCCATGTCCAACCCAGAATTAATGGACATGCTCCATCGCAGGAAATCCAAATCTCTTAGAGCTACATGCTCCAGGGACTTAAACCTCAGCACAGCAATAAATAGGACATGCTGGAGGGACAGATTCATATCCCAGAGGCTCCCCTCATTCTGGAACAAAATCCCAATTCATGTTAGGCAGAGCCCCTCACTGACCCTCTTCAAGAGAAATCTTGACGAGTGGATGGGAGATCGTAAGTTTACCCCTGGGATCTCTTCTGTGTGTCCCTGCTAAACATAGGCACAGTAAACTAACCTTAAAGGGCTATCTTCTGTGACCTACTATACAGAGGTACAGTCAACTAATCTAAAAGGGAGGCGAAAGCCAAACACACTCTGGCTAGGCTTATAAATGCCCTAGGGCAGATAGCCTAGCATCTACCTATGAACCTAGGAACCCCCCCCCCGCTCCACTGTAGTGCAACTGTGGATTTGGTATGCAAAGGTATTTATTTAAAATCATGTGCCAGTCTCTGCCTGGGAATACAGAGAAAATCTAAACATTTACTGAAACACAACAAGAGTATTAACAACACGCATCTATAAAACACCAGTATAATCTAGTAAAATGTATACGGTATCTACAAGTACAATACACTTTATTTACAAAAAATTTCACGTAGAAAACGAGGCGTCTCTGTGGCAATTCCAGCTGTGCGTCGTCTTAAGTGGGAATGACAGAATGGCAGAGTGTGGAGTGAAGGATACCAGCAGAGGGTGTGAGCAGTTGTCTCTGTGACAACTCCAGCTGTGCACTGTCTTAAGTGGGAATGACAGAATGGAGTGAAGGATACCAGCAGTGGTTGGAGCAGTTGGATTCTGAGTGAGAGGAGATGATGTGTGCAACAGAATGTACCAGAGAGAGAAATAAGCGAAATACTATGATCGTAGGTCAGGTTAGGCGATACTGCTTAACAAGCGGCAGTGATGTACTGCTGATGACAGGACATCAGCTATTTGTTGATTCCTAAACTTTGGTAAAGTGAGGTTTCTTATTTGTGAGTGAACATTTTCCTACAGTTTTGGACATATCACAGAAAATGGTGATCTGTACAACGGAGTGGTTGTGCTTTCTCAGACTGTAACAGGAAAGTTATCAAATTAGTTTACTGCTAGGGGACTGAAAAGTCTAGTTGAGTTTCGAGTTTGAATCTTTGGAATTTTAGAAGGTCAACCTTTTGTTGATCATGGAACCATTTTGCTTTTTATTTTCCAGTGTTTGACAGTGGTGCTCATTTTTAGGGAGCTGGGTAGCAAATTTAAAAATGTTATTGGTTATTTTATGAATCAGTGTGGCATTTGCTTTTGATGTTGAAACGACGAGGAAGATGTAGTTAAATTGGGAGAAAGGAATCCCTTTGTCTATGGCTGTTCTGGAGGCTTTTAGTAAGGAAGGGTGAGATCTTACTGGTCCAAACTAGGAGAGTGTTGACCTTTTGTCCCCCGTAGGTCATCACTGTGGAAGGCAAGTTAACGGAGAGGGATCAAGCTAAATGCTGAGGTATTTTGAGATAGAAGCTTTTGTTGGAAATCCAGGTGATTAAGGATATGATATCTGTGTGCAGGTCTGACTGGAGATTGGGTACTGACTTGTCAGTGTGAAATGGGAGGGGGGTATGGGGACAAACTCCCTCATTAAAAACGTTTGTTCTGTTTTTGAGAAGTTTTCTAGACATGCTTTTGACCTTGAAACAAAGGTCAATTTAGCACGACTCATTCTTGAATTATTTTAATTTTACATTTGTTTACTGGAAAGTCCAACTGGACACAGTTTCCATTTAGAAAGTAAGAGGTAACAGCAGCTTATACTAGAATATATAGTGTTCCACTTACAGACATTTCAGCAATTAGACAAACTTACAGGAATACAAGGATAACAACATATAATCAGTATGCATAGAGTTCCAGTTACAGACATTTCAGCAGTTGTAACAAATGTACATGATACTATACTGATAGGAGACAATACAAACGTAAAAGGCAATACACTGCATTCCCTGGGAACAAAAGCCCAATCTTAGCTGAAACTGCTACAGTTGCAGTTGGATTAATCGCGAGGGTTATACTTGTACAGTTGCAGTTGGATTAATCGCGAGGGTTATACTTGCACAGTTGCAGTTGGATTAATCGCGAGGGTTATACTTGTACAGTTGCAGTTGGATTAATCGCGAGGGTTATACTTGCACAGTTGCAGTTGGATTAATCGCGAGGGTTATACTTGTACAGTTGCAGTTGGATTAATCGCGAGGGTTATACTTGTACAGTTGCAGTTGGATTAATCGCGAGGGTTATACTTGTACAGTTGCAGTTGGATTAATCGCGAGGGTTATACTTGTACAGTTGCAGTTGGATTAATCGCGAGGGTTATACTTGTACAGTTGCAGTTGGATTAATCGCGAGGGTTATACTTGTACAGTTGCAGTTGGATTAATCGCGAGGGTTATACTTGTACAGTTGCAGTTGGATTAATCGCGAGGGTTATACCTGTACAGTTGCAGTTGGATTAATCGCGAGGGTTATACCTGTACAGTTGCAGTTGGATTAATCGCGAGGGTTATACCTGTACAGTTGCAGTTGGATTAATCGCGAGGGTTATACCTGTACAGTTGCAGTTGGATTAATCGTGAGGGTTATACCTGTACAGTTGCAGTTGGATTAATCGCGAGGGTTATACCTGTACAGTTGCAGTTGGATTAATCGCGAGGGTTATACCTGTACAGTTGCAGTTGGATTAATCGCGAGGGTTATACCTGTACAGTTGCAGTTGGATTAATCGCGAGGGTTATACCTGTACAGTTGCAGTTGGATTAATCGCGAGGGTTATACCTGTACAGTTGCAGTTGGATTAATCGCGAGGGTTATACCTGTACAGTTGCAGTTGGATTAATCGCGAGGGTTATACCTGTACAGTTGCAGTTGGATTAATCGCGAGGGTTATACCTGTACAGTTGCAGTTGGATTAATCGCGAGGGTTATACCTGTACAGTTGCAGTTGGATTAATCGCGAGGGTTATACCTGTACAGTTGCAGTTGGATTAATCGCGAGGGTTATACCTGTACAGTTGCAGTTGGATTAATCGCGAGGGTTATACCTGTACAGTTGCAGTTGGATTAATCGAGAGGGTTATACCTGTACAGTTGCAGTTGGATTAATCGAGAGGGTTATACCTGTACAGTTGCAGTTGGATTAATCGCGAGGGTTATACCTGTACAGTTGCAGTTGGATTAATCGAGAGGGTTATACCTGTACAGTTGCAGTTGGATTAATCGAGAGGGTTATACCTGTACAGTTGCAGTTGGATTAATCGCGAGGGTTATACCTGTACAGTTGCAGTTGGATTAATCGAGAGGGTTATACCTGTACAGTTGCAGTTGGATTAATCGAGAGGGTTATACCTGTACAGTTGCAGTTGGATTAATCGAGAGGGTTATACTTGTACAGTTGCAGTTGGATTAATCGAGAGGGCTATACTTGTACAGTAGTTGTTACACGTGTGACTAAAAAGAATAAGGGGATTATAAACTTAACAGAGGAGCTCAATATCTTCAGATATTTAAATAAAGAGTGTGGAAGACTGTTTAGGAAGTCAGGAAAGCCTATTCAGGGGAGTTGCAAGAACACAGCCAGGTGCCCACTAGGTGTGAATCTCTCAAATAAATGTAGTTAAACCTCCTGCATCTTAACTAACATCATACAACCGTAACAAAAACAAGTGAAATGCTCATCCCTGCAAACGTCACTTTTATTAGGATTCTTTACCTTTACATTAGTATCTGTCCCAGCAAACGACATTTTGTATTATACTCTCTAATCCTTAACAGACCACAATTTCAATTAGCTCTAGGAAGGGGAAAAATTACTCAGAAAGATTGCCCCCACAAACTGGAACAGTCTACACACAGAATCAAGAAACAAAGACAAAACAGTTGTGTACAATTCACAGCAAAGCTTCTATCACACTTCCAAAGAATCTTATGCTCAAGTTTGTCCTTCATTGCCATCATCTGTACTGTTAGAAAAAGTCTCACTAGAAATGCTGGAAAGAGTATAACGTACATGCAGTGCAGGTATGACTTAATCCCCTGAGATGTGTAAATTCAGCAGGTGTCAAGGAAAGTTTGTGAATCACATCATGTTGATTGGCAGAACTGCATACATACTGCATCCTGCCTAAAAGTGATCCAGCTGACAGCATCATTATTGCAAAACCAATCCCCCCAGTACCTTTTACATACTTAAAGATGCCCATGGATGTATTTTATGGGTGACTAACACGTTAATGTGAGGATTTTGCATTAAATATGTGATGAGACTTAATGAACACTCTCGATTACTGCTACAATAGCTGTCTTAACAGCTCTGCCCTTCAGCCCACACTGAAGTTGAAAACGGTCCTTGGACCAGCCTACTCACCTGATTAACAACTAAACAAGTATGCAGGCCCCAAGGACACCTCTGGTACAATGTTGAAAAGTAATCAAAGTCAACATAAAGCAACATTCCCCTGTCAAACCCTTATCATCAACTACTTTTGTTAACTTTTAAAAGAACATCACAAGACTGAAAGTGTAACATCTCCTCTTAGCAGATCCATACTGTTCTGCATCTTACAGCTTGGATTCAGACATCACCTGGATTGTTCCCATGAGTTTAGATACAACAGCGGTCAAGTTAAGCACTCTAAGACTCTTCAACAGTGCTGCAAAAACTCTGTTACCTTTTCAAAAGGCAAACTGGCAGCTATGAGGAGTAAGCAGTAACAGATAAACACATTTAAATTAAGCTGTAATCAATCACAACAGTTGGGAGTGTACCAGGCTCAGTAGCTGTTGGTCGCTCTCTGTATAATCAATCACAACAGTTGGGAGTGTACCAGGCTCAGTAGCTGTTGGCCGCTCTCTGTATAATCAATCACAACA
The DNA here is from genome assembly GCF_019279795.1 of Protopterus annectens. Taxonomy (NCBI): domain Eukaryota; kingdom Metazoa; phylum Chordata; order Ceratodontiformes; family Protopteridae; genus Protopterus; species Protopterus annectens. Next base: position 38,030,901 of record NC_056739.1, read on the forward strand.
GTTGGGAGTGTACCAGGCTCAGTAGCTGTTGGCCGCTCTCTGTATAATCAATCACAACAGTTGGGAGTGTACCAGGCTCAGTAGCTGTTGGCTGCTTTCTGTGTAGAATGTTAAGATGGACCCATCTAACTCCTGTCCTAGTTTCTTGGAGATATGCAAATAAACATTACTTTTAGTTTTCTTGAATGGCATTCACTTTTGTAGAAACTTTAAAAAAGTGTTTAGAGACACATGCAGAGAAATTAAAGGAGGAGCAGGTTAAAAAGTGGACAGCAACTACCTCAGGTGAAAGGGTAAAGTATCTTACAGTCTTGGTAATGCCAAATCTCTCAACCTACACCTCACATCCTCATATGGGGTCACGGGTTTTTGGGCCGTGACCAGGAAATTGACAGAGGTAGTAGAAATAAGATCTTTTGCAGGGTAGTAGACTGTCACACTGTCAGACAGTGAAGAGATTAGCAGTCTTGTTTGGATGCCCTGTGATGATATCCTCTGGCACCTGCCCTATGAGGTGTACCAGTTAAAGCCCAGTGCGAGAAGGATCCCAGGCAGATGCAGCCTGCCTGAGAGTACCTGTATATTCTACAGGGTTAACTAAAGACTGATTTATTCTGCTCAGATTACCAGTACCACCAACTGTGCCAGGCCAGACAGCAGCACCAGTACCGCCGCCTTTGCCGGGCCAGTAAGTAACACTAGTACCGCCACCTTGGCCAGGCAGCAGCACCAGTACCGCCCTCCTTTGCTGGGCCAAGCAGAAGCACCAGTACTGCCTTTGCTGGGCCAGGGACCAGCACCACCACCTTCACCGGGCCAGGCAATTAAAAGATTCTTTTTTATAAGACCCATTGGTTGTCCCTATAAGAAAACATTAATGTCTTATAAAATGGATCTTCACTTTTCTTTCTCCTGCTAAGAGAGTAAAGATAACCCTCATGTCCTTATAACTGAACTTTAAGATATCCAACACTATTAACTCACACTCATTGCTGTGTGGCACCCTCCGACTGTCAGAACACAAACACATCATGACAGACATACAGTCCCACCTGGCTGTGTTCTTACCCTAACATGATGCTAATGGAAAGAGTGACAGCTTAAAAGGCAAAGTACTAAACCGACGGCAAACCCCACATAGTAGTTACTTGTGTCCAAGCAAAGTAAGTCACTTCTGTAATTTGGCCACTGTGGACCCAAGCAACAAACACCACAGTTAAGCAAGACAAAAAAAGTTCTGTAGTGGTATAAATGTAGAAATAATGGTCTGTTTCTTAAAGAAATAGGAAAGAAAAAAAAAAAAAAAAAGAGGAGTACTAATAAAAACTAAAACACTGCAAACAAAATAAAAACAAATGCTATTTAAATGACACTAAATAGTTCATGTAGCACACCCAATACTGAACTGTATGCAAGATAAACTGCCAGATTTAAACACTACCACAATTATAACTCTGCCCCTCTGTAAATTGAAACAGCCCCATCAGCTTGTCACACCACTTCATTCAGTAGTGTCTAGGGGGTTGTCAGTCACATTCAGTAGTGTCTAGGGGGTTGTCAGTCACATTCAGTAGTGTCTAGGGGGTTGTCAGTCACTGACATTAAGAAAAGATGGCCAAAGTTAGGTCTTCCAGCTACTACAGCTGCATGAAGTCACATGACAGGGACAGCAGAATCTTACTGTCCTGATTCTGTCATTTGAGAACAGTACTGCGTTATCTGCAGATTATAATCAGGAATTTAACCCTCCTCAATAATGAAGTATTTAAAAACTGACCACTGATATGGAGCAGCAACACATGCAGCCTTACAGCATTAGACCATTAATAAGAGAAAGCATTTTGTTTAAACTACACAGTGCTTCTTCCCCTTCACGACCTACAAATGCAGTTTTTAAACCGTTAAATCAATAACAGGCTCCTAATAAATTAAAATTCACTAGAAGAAATACAGAAAAGCATTAGAAGTTCGGATTGAGAGTTATGGTTCAGTCTACACCACATTACAGATAGATTGCATCAGCCAGCATGACTGGATCACCACCACCCAGTGGAACAACATACATACTGCATCCTGCCAGAAAGTGATCCACCTGACAGCATCATCACTGCAAAACCAGTTGCACGAGTCGGACCAGAGATGCGTATGGAAGTGTTTTACAACGCAAGGTTACCTGTGCAGTATCACTCTCAAGTGGCGTTTACAATTACAAGCTAATGAAAGTGCCTACGCTGACCCATCAAGTACTGCCAACCTGAACAAGTACTGCAAAGTACTAGCTACAATAACTCAATCACAAGCTATTGCAATGATGTCTGAAGTATATTACCTAAAAACAAAATAAACAATTCACAAAACAAATTGCTTTCTTCTTAATTACCCCCATTTTTCTTTTCCTCTCTTCTAATTCTCCGTTTTCTTCACCCCATTTCTTTTTTTTCTCTTCTGTTTCCTTTCTTCCTTTTACTTTCACCCTCCCCCCTCTTCCTTCTACTAACACTCCCACCTTAATTCATTTATATATGGTTTCTTGTAAATACTGCTATATGTGACAGATCCCAGCTTTTTATTGTGATTAAAGTAGTGTATAAATGTATTTCTTTTACCATTTCAACAGTATGCAAGCACTTCTCATCTATATACTTATTTTACTGCTATTTTTCATTAACTGTAAATGTAACGAGCTTTTCTCTTCAGGTCTCCACTGAAAAAGGGCCCTTGGCTCAGCTGGACCAACCCAGTTAACAAATGATAATATAATATATAATATAATAATAATAACAAGTGTATTGCTGTTCCTCTGACCCAAAGCACACACACACAAATAATTCAAATTGCAGTTAAGGAAAAACCTTACTATAAGGACACACAGCTAAAAAAGCAACAAAAACAACCAGTGTAGCTGGGAGAAAGGAACACCGTAATTATTATAAACAAATTAAAGGTATTTTAAAGTAAGCAGTTTTTATGCGCAGAATGTTGCTCACATTTTTTATTTGCATCATTTATGGATTCTGTATGATTCACCAGTCATTCTGCTGTGTAAAAATCAGTATGACCTGAACAAGAGAATGGGGAAAAGAACAGAAAGGTATGTGATTAAGAAACAGTGGTGTTAGTGACACTGCCAACACCTCTCAACTTCTGGACAAAACCCCAAATCAGGGTCATTTTCTTCATTTTAACTACATCTACTGTAATTCACTGAAGGTTAATATATCTAAAGGTTTTGCATGAATAATAAACTTATGAAACTCGATGTCTGGCAATGACTGTTTGTAATCCTCAGTAATTTACAATAAATCAAAGTTCAGCTGTCTAGTGATCTGTAGGACCATCACACGACCCACAATGTAGGTAACCCACTGACATAACAGATTCAAAGCTAGTTACAGCCCTTGAAGGATAGGGCAAAATTATGCGCTACAAGTATCACCTGCACAACTGTGTACCAAAAATACAAGAAAAATGAAATTGTTGTTTTTGTTAGTTGACTAGTTCTAAATAAAATGAGCTAAGCCAATGTACTAAACAGTTTGAAATAACAAAAACATAAGATGTTGCACATACTAAACAGTACAATTTATGAAATATCTGCATTTCATTAAGGGGATGAGATACTTTAACTATGCTGTCGCCTGACCATGAGATAAATGCATGCCTCTAAAGTGCAGAGGATAAGGGACAGCTGGACACCACCTTGAAGACATGCTGACTGCTGCAAACTGGCTCACTATTTGGCAGGAACTAGGACTGCAGCGGTCTGCACATGCGCTTCAATGCATGCCGGTGTTACTGTGTTAGTAAGTGGGCACCACTTACAGCAGGGTACCTACCCCAACCTATAAATGTCAGTACAGTCAGGGGCCTTACATTTCCGCCATTCCCCGTCTGCTTCTATCAGTCTGTCCACCAGAGACACGTCCTTGAATCTATTTGCTTGGGTCTGCCGTATAAGCTCGGGGTCTCCGCCTTTGTCTGTACGGAATAAATCCAAATCAAGCACCATCTTTGTTTGTCACAATTGTTCCCGCTGGATCCCGTAGAAAATAAAATAGCTGAACTAAATCTACACAAGTAGGAACAAAACAAGGAGCAGCCAAGCTATACACAGACCACAACTAATTACCGGATGTCGTGCACTGCCGGTTACTATGTGTTACATACGCATGCGCATGCACTGTTCCTGCATTGGCGGTCGAACAAAACGTAATCTTTGCGTGCACCAATCATTGGGTAAACTTTTATTCCCGTTTACATGTATTGTTTTTATTCTTTTAATACGTGACCCTCCCTGTCACTCATTTCTTTGTATGTAATTTAATGTTAAGCGCTTTCGGTTTATTGCTAAAGCCGCCCTGGCCTATTTAATGAAAATTATCCCCCCCCCCGATTTGCAGTAGCAAAGTCTGGTCCAACCCCATCAGCTAAGCTAAGTGTCACCGCCTACCGACGCAGCGATTCCGGGTTTTTGTGTGTTTAGGTTTCTACCTGCCTGTGTTGTTATGCAGGTGCTTGCGTGCGTGAACACAGAAATGTTCATAGGTGTGTACTAGGCTAATAGCCCTGGGGCTTTTACAAGCCTAGCCTATGTGATTACCCTGGCATCGTGCCAGCCGAATTCCCAGTGCCTCTGTCCAGTAGAGCCACTGGAGTGATCCCCGGGGTGAATTTTCTATTTCCCATCCAACATCAAGATTTCTCTTGAAGAGGGCCAGTGAGGTGCTTTGCTAACATAGTCAGCCCTTGACCCAGGACCCTGTATACCAGCGACAGCCATCTGAGCATGTGTGTATGTGAGATTTAAAACGAAGAGAGTTGCATACCCACATAGCTTTCAGCTGTCTAGATTTTCGCCTTATATTTTGGTCCGGTTTTTCATAAAATTGCGTCTTTCTGGCAAATTATTAAACACTTAAGTTAGAATATAATGACAGACATTTTTTTCTTTATTTTTGACCTTTGATTCTTCCTTCCCTTGGCTCTAGGGACATGTCCAGCTGGGAATCACCTAATGTCCTTCTCTCTTGCACTCCTCTGGAATTCTCTACCATCTCCTATCCGCATCACCAGCAGTCTCTCCTCATTTTAAAACCTTGCTGCACTCTCACCTAACTTCACAATGGAAGCGCTCCTGTTCTCATCCTACCTAATCCTTCTAATAAACTTCCTACTCTCCTAGAACTAAATATGCCATCACTGCCTGCTTTAATTCCACAACTCTACTGAATTGTTTGACCAACCTACTTAACAGTTACCCTATGCAGCTACTTTTGTGTAAAAAAAATGTTTTTTTTTTCATTATTGCTGTTTTACAGACTATACAGATGCATTCTATCATTGTTAACCTTTTCTTATCATATTTATTTTATATTCCTATGAGATAATCTGTAATGTAAATGTGCAATGTGCACTATGTATTTGTATTTTTCTGGAGCTTTTCTCCCCAGTACTCCATTGAAAACAGGCTCCTTGTGGCCCAATTGGACTATCCTGGCAAATAAACTGCAAATAAATAAATAATAAATAAAATTTGAGTTTTAGACTTCATACCCTTCAGAAAAGTCATGCTAATGCAAAACCTGTTATTCTATCATCTTTCTAAGTTTGTAAGAGCAATATTTAAAAATTGTACATATTTGTACAACTTTTGTCATGGGTTTGTCCAGATTTCTTTCTCTTAAGAGGTTGAGAGGTATGTCAGTGGCAAATCACTGGCTAATTATTGAGGACTGAATTCAGAAAATAATGGCAGCCATTTGAGTTTCAGACTTCACACCTGTCAGAAAATTCATGCTAATGCAAAATCATTCATACTATCAACTTTCTAAATTTGCAAGAGCAGTGTTTAAAAACTGTTGCTATTTTGAAGCCTTTGTCTCTCCATTTTTGTGGCTTTGTCCAGATTTCTTACTCAAAGAGGTTGAGAGGCATGCATACCACTCAAACCCTTTGCTCAATAAATTTTGATAAAGCATAAAATAAATGAATGGGGGGGGGGGCAAAGACTAAAATAGATTTCAAATATTGTTCTTAGAAATTTGCAAACTAGCTTTAATAACATTATTTATGTTAACATGCAGCATTTTCTGAAGGATGTAAAGCCTATACCTCTCAACTGTCCATGATTTTTCAGGGACACCCCTGATTTTGACTAAAATTTTAACTCTGCTTCCCTTAATCCATCCGAAAATTTGGGGCTATTGCAGAAAACGTGGTGAATTACTCTTAATAAAGAATGTATTGGTAGGGCGGTGCAGTGGTGCAGCGGTTTGTGTTGTCACTTTGCAGCAAGAGATTCTCCAGTTCTATTCTTTGTTGCGGTGCCTTCCATGCAGAGTCTACATGTCCTCCCTGCATTTGTGTGGGTTTTCTCTGGGTGCCCCAGTTTCCTCCCACATTCTAAAGACATGCATCTGGAGTGTTTCTCCCTGGGCCTCTGATGAAAATAGGATCTGTCCCAGTTGGACTTTCCCGATAAGCAAATGTTAAATAAATAAAAATGGCAATGAATAAGGTTGTAGACTTTTTACTTCAGAAAATGTATATTAATTCATGTTCTATTATTCTGTCAAGGTAATAAATTAATACTACTACTATTTTAAAACTACTTCTGAATTTATACCAAATTCTGTTGAGATTTGTACCTCACTACTCAACAGCTATGATCAACTCTGAAACACAAATGTAACTCATTATTTACTGAATTTAACCCCCAATGATTTGCCAGCATATACTACAGCAAATTTGAAACAGTAAGCAGAGGAACTATTTTACATCAAAAGTATTAATCTATCTATCTATATAATATATATACATGATGACCCACCACTGGACCAGTAATCAAGCAGCCTCAATCCTCACCACTTGCAACAGTGGGGGATGTTCATTAAGACTAATACACACAGCTCTCTGCATCAAGTGCAATTTCCCTTAAGAGCACACGACCACAGTCAGTCCGGGCTGGTTTCTCCCTCTTTCTCCAGATCCCCAGTAAGACTCCCCACTGGCACAGCAATAAAGTTGAGATCTCAACTGAGTGACCAAGCCAAGACCGCCAGCACCCTCTCTGTCCAATCAGTGCTTCATGTCCCTGAAACACACACTCTTTGAGGTTTGATTTGCGCACACACACACACACACACACACACACACACACACACACGAAAGGGTGGAACAGGTTTACTAGCTATGCCCCCTTCTGCCCAGACTATAAAGTAGTTTCTACTGCCACCAGCCACTCCTTATTGGCTACTTTAAAGCCCTTAACAAATGGTGACCAATTTTGATGTGTAATAATACTAATACTAATACAAATGATAGTTTGACCAAGAGCAAAGCTATTGGGAGTGGCCCACACAGTGTCACCAAATACATATGCAAGTACTCTCAAAACTTAAATATCTCTACACAGGTCAGCCACAATGAAATGTTTAAATATATTTAATAATAAATAAGAATGATACACTACTAAATATATAGTTACAGTGGCATCAGAGTTCAAAACCACAGGAAATATTTAATACAACATTTATTTATTTATTTATATTTGTTGACCGGGAGTGTCCGACTGGACGTAGGTCCATTTTCAGCGGAGGCCCGGGGAGAAAAGCTCCACAGTTAAAATAAACAGACAGTAGTTACGTTGGATTACATAGCGATTAACAATTTACATAGCAATTGCTTACAACATATTTACAGATGAAGAACATAGTACATCAGTAGACAACTAGAATCTTTATCTGTGAAGTACATAACAGACATTAACAAATGTTAAAATAAGAAGTTCCTGCTGTATAAGTACTAGGCTTATGAACATCTGAGCTTGCTATAATCAAGGTAGTTAGTGGTGTGGAAAGAAAGGTAGTGGTTGGATGGGGTGAGTGACATTAGAGTGGGAGTTGCAAGGGCATAGCCAGCATGTTTTTAGGTGCATTGCAGGGCAGTCTCAAGTAAATAAAGAAACATATCTAAACTAAGCTTCACTATATTCCTGACTGTATCTAAGAAAATTACTTTAACCTAAGAACTTACTAATAGAGCAAGGCAGATGTGGTGAATGGATCTTCTAGTTGTTGTCAGGTCCAAGACAGAAAGCAAAATGCCCTGTCTTGTTAATAGACTTCTTAAATTAATATCTACAATATTTCTGCTGGGATAGCTTGCAGAATGACATAATTTCTTGTCATTTGACCCCTATTTCCCAGGTGAAACCCCCAGTGCTGTAAGTTGACAGTATTTAGCATCTACCTGTAAAAATACATAGACATCAGATCTTTGGCTGATGCTGGAAGTCATAAAACAATTGCATTCCTTCATGCTTTCAGAGGTAGTAATTAGCTCACTCTGAAGATAATACAGAAAGCCCCATAATACAGACATTGTATCTCTTGCTGCATTGAAAAATGAAATATACCATCTTTTATTGTGTGGCCTATAAAATAATTTAATTTCAGCTATTTTCCTAAAATTTGATGGACTGAAGTTAACCTTCTGTATTCCAGTTTCCACTATTAAAATATATACATTTAGACAGTTACAATAGTGCATGTACATTTCTGTTCTCTTCCAGTAGGGTACACCATGGATGCATTTCAAACACTTTATAAAATACCTTTTCAACACATATGTTTGTACAAACCAGTTTGACATGCGCATGACATACAGTTCTACTACAATTGTCACACAAGCATCTGATATAAATCAGTTGATATTCACAGATGACATCATTATTTACAAAATCCCAGATAGCTGTGCTGTCAGTATTTCACTTCATCCAAAAAATTGGATTTTTTTTGTTTTGTATTTATTTTAGGTTTTTTAATATATATATTAATTAAAAAAACTAAAATAACAAATACAAAACAACATATAGCCCATTCTCTAAATGCAATAATGCCCTCCAGGGTGTGTGTTATTGTGTAAACCATGCCCTTCCAGGGAATGTAGAGGCCCTCTGTGGTGTCAGGTCTCAGAACACCCCTGGTCAGGGTTATTTCCACATAACACTCACCTTGTTGGGCGTTATTGCTTGCTTCAAACATACCTCTGAACTGTCTAGATTTTTGCCTCATATTTTTGGTCTGTTCCTCATAAAATGTATGTTTTTCTGCCATATCACTGAGGATTGAAGTTAATAAATAATGACTTACATTTGAAGTGACACCTCAACCCCATTTGGAAAAATTGGAAAAATGGAGTTATGGCTGGATGGATGGACTTGAGTTGGGACGTACAGTTCTTAACCTTTAAACAGAACAACTCTAGGCAAAGCAAAAACACAATGGGGACAAAGGCCTAAAAGTAGGGAGAATTTTAAATATTGCTCTTACAAACATAAAAAGCAGCTAGAATTACAGGTTTTGTATTAGCATGCATTTTCTGAAAGGTATGAAATGTGACCTCATAAAATGTGTGATTTTATAGTAAATCATTGAGGATTGAAATCAATAAATAATGATTGATATCTGAGTTTCACATTTTATATCCATCAGAAAAATGCATGAACACACAAATCCTATACTGGCAAGTTTTTAAGTTTATAAAAGCACTATTTAAAATGTGTTCCTGTTTTTGAGTCTTTAAGCTCCCACTATTTTAGTTTTTGTCCACATTTCCTGCACTAAGTGGTATGCTTCAGAAATATACAGCAAATCTGTCTCTCCAGACCAAAAATATGAGGCAAAAATCTAGACAGTTCAGAGGTATGTTTGAAGCAAGCAATAATGCCCAACAAGGTGAGTGTTATGTGGAAATAACCCTGACCAGGGGTGTTCTGAGACCTGACACCGCAGAGGGCCTCTACATTCCCTGGAAGGGCATGATTTACACCATGGGAGGGTGGCTTAATGGTTAAGGTGTTTGCCTTACAAACACAAGGTGCAGGGTTTGAGTCTCACAAGGGATAATTGGCTAAGCTTAAAATGGCTCGCAAGGGCAGTTAGCTTAGTACTAATCTATGAACCTCTATGAACCTCTAATCAAGCCCCAACAATCTGCCAGAAAACTACACATTTTATGAAGAACAGGCCAAAAATAGGAGGGAAAATCATGACATTGTATGAAAATTTGGCCAGTTGAGCGGTATGGTTTACAAAGGTGTATTCTTCAGAAAATGCATGCCAACCATACTTCTCAATTGTCCAATTTTTTTGCAGAATGTCCAGATTTTTGCTTTGTATTTGTGGTCTGAACCTCATAAAATGTGTGATTTTATAGTAAATCATTGAGGATTGAAATCAATAAATAATGATTGATATCTGAGTTTCACATTTTATATCCATCAGAAAAATGCATGAACACACAAATCCTATACTAGCAAGTTTTTAAGTTTATAAAAGCACTATTTAAAATCTGTTCCTGTTTTTGAGTCTTTAAGCTCCCACTATTTTAGTTTTTGTCCACATTTCCTGCAATAAGTGGTATGCTTCAGAAATATACACTTTGATTAATTACCAGATAGTTCATTAAGAAAGATGAAAGGGCAATATTCATAGCTTCATAGGTAAGCACTAGACTAGCTGCCCTTGCAGGTCATTTTAAACCTAGCCAGTTTCTCTTTTTGTGTTCAAATTAACCTATCCCATTTGATTAGAGATGGCCTTATCCATCCCATAGTCAATAATGATATATTCAGAATAACTGGTATCATAAAATAGATAATTTGAGGTGAGCCATGCATGGGATAAAGCATTTAGAAGCTGCCTCTGTGCATTAGTAGTACAGTTGACAGTCTTATGGTAAATTTTCTGTTTCCCATCCATAGATCTAAGTTGCACTTGAATATGGAAAGGGATGAACTTTGTTTTATGTGGATGGACAATCTGTTCCACAGCAGCAGTATCCTCTGTGAGATATACGTGCCCCATCCAATCTATTCTCTTGCTGTCACAGAAGAGATTTAGATCCCTAGACTGAGAATTTCTGATGCTGTTTGACTTACTGTTGTGCAGTAAATCTATCAGGGTGGCCTAATAGTTGAGGTGTTTGCCTTACAAACACAAGGTGCAGGGTTTGAGTCTCACAAGGGATAATTGTCTAGGCTTAAAATGGCTCACAAGGGCAGTTAGCCTAGTACTAATCTATGAATCTATGAATCAATAATGGGTCAGAGGATGCCTTGTTAGCAACACACAGGTCATCTCTTAGTAGTCTGTGGGATACATAGTATTGTGACAGAGATTTGAGCTGGTCCATATATGACATGTTATTTATGTCTTGCATCAGTTTAGTAAGGTATCTCTGTGGGAATTCCAATTGTTGCATGTCTCCGGAGAGATACATGCCAATGGGGCATTATATTCAATGACTGGCCTAATGAGGATCATAGGATCATAGGAAGTTACTAGGCTAATGGCCCTACGGCCCTTGCGAGCTAGCCAAGTTCTTACCCTTATTTCCATGATCAGCACCTATTGCCCCTGTCCAAGAGGGACACAGGTGGAACCCAAGGGGGAATTTACAATTACCCATCCAATTGTTCAGATTGCATTTGAAGAGGGCCAATGAGGTGCTTTGTTTGTCATGAAGTGGGAGTCTGTTCCAAAGGTGTGGTAACCTCTGGGAGGCAAATCTGTCCCTCCAGCAGGTTCTATTCATGTCACATACCGGGTTAAGGTCTTTAGCGTGAGTAACCCTTATACCATTTGACTTACAGATATGCATCATTCCAATAAAAACAGGGTCAGAGTTTGCCTTATATGCAAGGTAGAGATCACCTCTGAGTAGTCTGTGTGAAACAGAATAAAGTGACAGTAATTTCAGATGATCCAAATTGGAAAGATGCTGAATACCTTGAATTTTCCTTGTGAGGAACTTTTGTAGTTTCTCCAATTGCTACAGGTGCTTGGAAATGTACATACCAAAAAGGACATTGTACTCAATTATTGGCCTGCTGAGGGAAGAGTACAGGGAGGTTATAACTTCTTTTTTTCTAGAGGCAAAGCCATTACTTACGAGATGAGCAATATAGAATGCCCTTCTTACAACTGTGGAGACATGGTGATCAAAGGTAAGGTTGCTGTCAACCTATGTGCCCAGGTCTCTCACCACTGAGTGCGTACTTAGGGTATTGCTATTGATGTGCTAGTTAGCAGGAACATAGAATTTACTGAAAGGTTGATAATACATTTTTTGCATTGAGTTTAAGGCCATGACTTTGGCAAAAATCACTTATTTGTGTAAGACCCTCTTGTAGGATGTTGACATCATTTGGAGATTCTATGACTGCTCCCAGTTTGAGGTCATCAGCAAACTTTGTCAGCCACAGACCTTTGGTTTTTGCTTGTACTTCAGAGAAATAGATTGAAAACAGTAGAGGTCCCAGGACTGATCCCTGTAGAACACCACTGGTTGCAGGTCTTCCGTTGGAGGTGGATTCCCTTATTTTGACTATATGGGTTCTATCAGTGAGCCAGTTCGAGACCCATCTAATGATATAAGGGTTGATACCTAGCTGGGTGAGTTTGTCAATGATGCCTGAGTGGGGGATAGTGTCAAAAGCCTTGGCTAAATCTAGGTAGGCTGTATTCACAGATTTCCCCTTTTCCAGGGCCTTGGTGACTGTCTCAAAGAAGTCCACCACGTTTAACAGGCATGATCTCCCTTTGACAAATCCAAACTGAGTAGGGTCAAGTGTTTGGAGATTAACTATATTTTTGGGTCCATGATGATTTTTTCCATGGCCTTGCAGATAAGGCTAGTCAGGCTAATAGGTCTATAGTTCCTGGGGTCAGTTGAATCACCACCTTTGTGCAAGGGAATAATGCTGGCCATTTTCCATTCAGCTGGGATGAAGCCGGTGCTTAGACTGTGATTGAAAAGAGTACCCAATGGTGTTGCTAAGTCTTGTTGAAGTCCATGTAGGATGCAGACTGGGATGTTATTGGGTCCCTTCAATGCTGTGTTTTTGGCCTTATGACCTGCTCTTTAGAGAAGATACAAGGTAGGGGACAAATGGTTGGGATGTCATGGGGTATGTGTGGCAGAGACAAGGGAGTGAAGTTTTCACAGAACTTGTCAACCAACAGGTTAGCTACATCCACAGGCTCAGTATATGTGGTATCATTAACTACCAGTTCAGCACAAACCTGGGCCTTTCCTTTTAGGTTATGGATGTTGTGAAGATAGGTGAAGGCTGCCAGCCTAGCCAGATAGAATTTTGTATATAATTCTGTCATTTGTAAATATTAATGTAAGCCACAGTCTTGTTCTCTTAAATGTGAAAAGACTGCATTGGATATTGAACTGCAAAAATGTAACAACAGTGCACTCTGCTGTAAGAAAGTTAAGTCAAGCATTTCATGACTGTCTTTGATGTTACATTTTGGAGCCGATATGTCTAGAGGGAGGCATCCTGCCTATTGTTTAAAGACTAGAGTTAATGGCTAGAATTTGCACGTATAATTGTCCTTTATTACTCTGGTTTCTGACCTGGTGTAAAGAATGTAAATGTAGTTTCTGTTTGCCTGGGAACACCAGAGAAGTGTGAAAAGAATGTCATGTGAAGCAGCTCTGTGTTATCAATTTAAAGAGAGAATCAGAGAGCTCAGAGCATTTTGTCTTGAGAACATCCAACATCACCAGCACTGCCTGTTTCTATATGCAAGTTATTTAGAACTGTGCTTTCTCTTAGATATAGCTAGGAAATAGGAAGATTAGACTAAGTGTTTTTCTGTGTTGATATTAGAACTTTTCTACGGTATTATTTTAAGTATTTCTCTGTGATCTCTGAACTCTTGACTAGCACTGAGTAGTAAGAAGTATTTTCTTGTGTTTCTATTATTTATTATTAAATATTTTTAAACCTTTTAACTGTGGCTGTTTTGTCTAAGAGATAATTTAAGCTCTAAGAGTACATTGCATGCATATAGTGATGCTGAACCAATTCACTCCAAATAAGTCTTGACTGTTAGGTCACAGTTACCATTTGGATAATAATATTGCACAGTAATAATTGGACACCCTTTTAAGGGCCTTTGAGTAGCTGATAAATATTAGTGGGTGGTGGCAGCTAGTACTACCTTTTAGACTGAGCAGAACAGGAGCACAGATGGATTACCTGTGCCAGCCTTCCCCAGGAGTGTCTCTGTAGTTGTATAAACTCTTATCTCAAAGTGTGTGTGTCAGCTACTTGGGCAGGGACACGAGGCACTGGTTGGACAGAGAGGGTGCTGGAAGTTTTAGCTTGCCCACTAGGCTGAGATCTGGACCCTATAGCTGTGCCAGTGGGGAGTCTTATTGGGGATCTGGAGAGAAAGGGAGAAACCAGCCCCAGACTGACTGTGATCTCTGTGTGCTCTTAAAGTAAATTGTACTTTACTGTGTGTGTATTTATTATACTTTCCCTATATGGACGCCCCTCACTGGTGTTAGTGGTGAGGACTGAGGCTCCTTGATTGCTGGGCCAGTGCACGGGCATCACAGATGTAACTTAAGAATGCCTTATGATTGTCCTTAATTGAGGAAGCTAGTTTGGATTCATAGTTTGCTTTGGAAGACCTCATAAGAAGTCTTATTTGCTTGTTTAAGTTGAGGAGGGAGTATTTCCAGTTTAGGGATTACTACTTCCTCTTACTCTTAGACAGCAATTTCTTCCTCTTATTGTAAAGCTTGTTAATGGCAGTTGTCCACCAGGCAGGTTTGCTCTTCCTTAAGGAGCTTGAGGGCTGAATAAAGGGGGGCAATGACATCCCTAGATCTAGACACAATCCCTTTGTTTCTAAGCTGTGCAATATAGAAGGACGTTCTTACAACAATGAACACACATTGGTCCAAAGTTAAGCACTGTCCACATAGGTTCCCAAATCCCAAACAACTGGATCAAATCTTAGGGGCATACTGTCAGTGTGGTAGTTCCCTGGGGTAGATGACTTCCCAAACGATGCAGTAATGCATTTTTGGCATTTAATTTCAGTCCATGATTTTGGCAACAGTTATTTATTTGTGACAGACCATCCTAGTGGATGGCTAAGTCATTTGGGGATTCAGTGACCGCTCCCACCTTGTGGTCATCTGCAGACTTAGTCATCTATATCCCTTTGCTATTGGCTTTTACTTTGAAAATGTAGATGCCAAACAGGACAGGTCACAGCACAGGACCCTGGGAGTCTCCACTGGTGACCGGTCTCTTTGTTTAAAAAAAAATCAGTTACATCTATAATAATAAAGCACCTGCATTTGCTACAATGTATCTACTAGCTGAATCTGAACCAAACACAGAGAAAAAAAGCAAACAATGGCAGTCCTTCCAGTAGGATTATCTCCCCTGTTCACAAAACTCAGTCAATAAACACTGCCCATAAGAAAATCTGTTAGGGTTAAAAAGCCCTGCTTAAACCATTATGTTATTGTAATATACAAAACAAAATGCTTGTATGATTGAAACTAATGTTTATGCTTTGGACAACACCAACAAGCTAAAAGTCTCCTTAACAGCATAAAACTGTCTTAAAAATGCTAAAACATCCAAACCTATACTAACAAATATTCTTGCTGCTTCTGATGCTATTTGACAAAGATCCCTTGCATGCTAAAAAAACCCAACATCTTTCTTTCTTAAGCTGCTAAAATTAAACAATTGATCTACTTGACAAATGTACAGACGTTAGCCCCATGATGCTATTTTATTTCTTTCTTGTTGTTTTTTCAAATGTATGGTTGTGTACTACAGAATTGGTTACATTTTTATTTATTCAGTTTGATAACAGGGTAAATATACTGGTCCAAAGAGCATTTTTCATCCCCAACCTGGGCCATAAGACATCCAAGTGAACTAGGCAGTGGTTATAATATAGTTGAGACATTTATGATTACTGGAATTATTTCATTATTCAGTAGAATTTGATATGATGTTTCTGTCACTCAATGACAATATTGACAGAACACTGTGACCCCATATAGAAATGGGAATAAAAGGGGGTTGATGATGATGACATGTTTCTTAGGTTCATAGGTTGGTACTAGGTTATTGGCCCTAGGGCCTGTACAAGCCTAACCATAACAATTCCCTGGCTCTTATAATATATGTTGGCATGTTATACTTTAGATGTTTAAATACCATATTACAAGGGTTTTTTGCAAAGTAATAAATAAACAGAACGATGTGAATTTTCATTATAAGGTTAGTACATGTAACAGCAATTTATGCTCATGGCTAGAATTATGCATAGGCAAACTAGAGAGCCACCTACTGTGCCATTCTGCAAGGGGCACTTTTCTGGATTTTTTTTTCTTTCTTTTCTCTTTGCAAAAAGTGCCCCTTTTGAAAGACTGACAGTATCCTTTAAAGAAAGAACCAAATTCTGATTAATTTATGGGATTTTTGCTCATTCCCCACCAAAGGAATGTAAGTAACCAATCCCGGCCTCAAGTGTTCTTTATTCACTGTATAGATTATGATGGGAGGGAGTGAGCTGAAGTCTAGAAAATGTGGACATCAGAGTAATGGACACTGTGAGGATCTGACTGAGTAAAACAATACTTTGGTCAATAGACTAATTTGCCACGGTTTGTCGCATGCAATATTTCTTTTTAAATCTAGCATGTGATAAGCCAAACATGGGGCGTATACCTAGCAACTTTTTTACTCAAGAACCCTGGACTCTATCTCCCCTCCTGAAATCTCAAAAAAAAATTCTCAAGGCATCATTTAAGGCCAAGAACACTATGTCTCTGAGTCTGGATAACATCCCAGGCTGCCTACTGACTAGTCCGAAACATGAATTGTTAGTCCCCCTTCAGAGGCTAGTCAACATTAGTATCAACACAGGCTTTATGCCAAATGAATGGAGAACAGCAGTGGTCATTCTCTTGCACAAAGATGGGATTACAAGAGTTCTTGGTAATTCCAGATTCATGTGCTTGACCAGCCTTATCTTTAATACTATGGAAATGATCATTATGGAGTTAATAAATAGGGATATAGGTGATCTACAGACTCCCCCCACCCATTCCAGTTTAGATTCATCAAGGGCAGGTCCTGAATACTTAACCTGGTTGACCTCTTCAAAGAAGATAGTGAGGCAATGGGCAAGGCCAAATTGATCCACACTGCATATCTGGACCTTGCAAAGGTGTTCAACATCATCTCTCACTAAGGCATCATAGTGGCCAAACAAGGCTGCAGATGACTGCAAATTGGGTGCCATCGTAAATTACCAAGGGGACACCAGGATCCTACAAGAGAACCTGTCCCAAACAAATAGCTGGTGCCAAACCATGGAAGCATGACTTCCTTTGTAACTATTGCATTGATAATATCCCCTTGAAAAGTAATCTCGTAGTTGAAGATCTGGGAACCTATGTTAACAATAAGCTGTCCTTTGATTGCCATATATCCACTATTGTAAGGAAGTCCTGTTTCAATGAACAGCTCATATTGAAGGGTATTGAGTCCAGATCCAGGAACATAATTGCTTCTCTGTACTCTGTACTCATTAGGCCATTCATTTAGTATAATGCCCCCTTTGGTACGTACATGTCCAAACAATTGTCACAGCTGGAGTGACTACAATGCTTCCTTACTAAAAACAATCAAGGGTCTAAATCATAAAAACTATGCAAACCATCTCAAGGCCTTGCCTCTCTTCTTGGTATCATACAGGCTACTGAGAGGTGATTCTGCCTCTCATATAGACCCCCAATAGACCCTGTTCTGCCAGACCTATTACACATTCATAAGTCAAATGGAACCAGAAACACCCACTCAAGGGACCTTATAATGGTTTAAGTGTTTACCTTACAGACACAAAGTGCAGTGTTTGATTCTCACATGGGGTAATTGGCTGGGCTTAAAATGGCTCACAAGGGCAGTTAACCTAGTACTATTCTATGAACCTATGAACCTACAATGTATTTACAAGATTAACAGAACATGATTGTGGAGCAGATATTTATCACAGAGAGCACCACTTCTATAGAACCAGCTTCTCCTCCACATAATGCAGAATTCTTCTCTTATTCCATTCAAATGTAACTTGGATGAATGGATGGGTAACTGTGGGTGAATGGATGGGTAACTGCTGATGAATGGATGGGCAACTGTGGATGAATGGATGGGTAACTTGGATGAATGGATGAGGTAACTGCAGATGAATGGATGGGCAACTGCAGATTCACTTCTGGTTTAGCACCCGTGGCCCTTGTGGATACGGAAAAACAATATATTTATTTATTTATTTATTTTACATTTGTTAACCGTGATGGTCCGGCCGGATACATGTCCTTTTTCAGCGGAGGCCCGGGGAGAAAAGCTCCAACAGAGTTACATTGATAATTAGGTACAGTAAATGAGCTGAAAGAACTTAACAAAAACATAGGCTATTTACATACAAGTACAAGACTGCCATTACTATTTCTGAGATTACTACAAATGTAACATTAATAACATATTAGCAAGGACAGTAGGCAGTATAATGACATAGAGTTAGACAGGATACATATTTCTTTATCACAGTATACAATGTACTTATCATCTTAGCTAGTTGTTTATGTTTTAGTTAATGGCACAGAGCTAGTCTGGGTTTGAGCAAGGACATAGCCAGTGTGACTTGAAGTGGAGTTTTAGACTATTTTTGAATTGACTTAGAGAAGTTGCAAGCGTGATGTTATTTGGGAGAGAGTTCCATATTTTACCAGTGGTGTTGGCAAATAGCGTCACCACCTAGGTTGAGAGATTTAGTTGTTTGGACAAGGAGTCTGTTTGCTGAGCGAAGGCAGCTTAGATTGGAGTAGGGAGTCATTAAGTTTTTAGTGCTGGGGTATTCTCAGGTTGTTTAAGGATTTTGAAGGCCTCTATGAGTTGGGACTGGTGAAGAAGGTGTGGGAATTCTATCCATCCAAGCTTTTTCAGGTTAGTACAGTGGTGTGTTCTGTAGGGTAGGCCTGTAACGAACCTGGCAATGTGATTATAGCAGGATGAGAGCTTGGCCAGATCAGATTTGTTAAGGTGAGTGAGGACAGGAGAGGCATATAGTAGGGTAGAGAGAAGGTGTGAACAGGCTGTGGCTGCCCTGGCATTCGGGTAAGGAAGGCTTTAATTCTATATAGGGTCCCAAGTTTCTTGTTGACTGACTTAATGGCTTGGTTGATATGTATATCAAATCTGAGTTTATTGTCAATGTTTACTCCTAATAGCTTTGTATAGGTGTCTGGGGAGATGATGGTCCCATTATTGGATTTTATAGTGAAGTTTTCAGTCGGAGATCTATTGGTTGGGGAGAAGAGAAGTAACTTGGTTTTGTTTGGATTTAAGATCAGGAGATGGTTGGCAAGCCAGTTTTCGACTTTGGTGAAGCTATGTTGGGTGGTAGTTAGTAGATTTGCAAGAGAGGCATTGGAACATATTATAGTCGAGTCATCTGCATATTGAATGCAGGTGGCTTCAGGGATGACTGTTTGGATGTCGTTTATGAAGACTGAAAAGAGGAGAGGTCCTAATATGGAACCTTGAGGAACTCCTATGGTATTTGGTAGTAGGCAGGAGAGCTTGTTTTGCCACATTACTGCTTGTTGTCTCCCAGTGAGGTAAGCTTGAAACCAGTCAAGGGCTGGAGTATCTAGATACAGGGTTTTTAAAGTATATATAAGTAACTGATGGTTTACCATATCGGAGGCTTTCGATAGGTCCAGGAAGAGAGCGGAGGATATTTTTTTATTATTCCGGTTAAGATTAATGTTTTCAGTAAAAGAGAGGAGGGCAGTGGTTGTACTATGATGGGGTCTGAATCCATGTTGAGAGTCTGTGAGTAGTTTATTTTGGGTTAGATAGAGCATTAGTTGGTTGTGCATGCACTTTTCCATAATTTTGGCAAGTGGTGATAGTATGGCTATAGGTCTATAGTTGGATAGCTCTGTGGATGAACCTCCTTTGTGGAGTGGAATAACATAGGATATTTTCCAAATTGAGGGGATTGAGGCCTCGGTTATGGTTCTGTTAATTAGGATTGAGATAGGGTAGGCTACAACATCTGCAGCAATTTTCAGGTATTCAGCTGGCAGAAGATCGGCTGAAAGGGTGGTTGGCTTCAGTTTTTTCAAAAGGGATCTGATAAAGGATGTGGACACTGGATGGAAGTTAAAAGAGAGTGGTGAGTCGGGTATAGTGTTTATAGAAGTGTGGGGAGGAGAAAGTTGGTTAGCTAATGACTGGATGGTTTCTGTGAAGAAAGTATTGAATGAATTGGCTATATCTTCTTGACTCTTGTCAGATAATGTTCCTGGGGTCGGAGTAGTGGATTTGCCTGGTTGGAGAAGTTTATTTATGCCTGCCCAGTACTTTTGAGGGTTATTCTGATGTTTATGTTGCAGATTGTAGAAGTAATTTTTCTTATCTAGTATGATGGCTTTTTTAGTCTCATTTCTAAGTTGTTGGAATTTGATATGATCTAGGGTAGTTTGGTAGTGCGCCATTTATCCCACGCTTTGTCTCTAGTTGTTATTTTGGTTTTGGTGTCTGTTGTTAGTCAGGGTGCTAGTTGAGTTTTAATTCTTATTGAGCGTTTAGGGGCATGCGAGTCAAGTATAGTAAGGAATGAATTGTTAAATGATGACACTGCCTCATCAAGGGGAAGGAACTTTAGTTTTGTACAGTTACATGATTTGAGTTCAAGTTGAAATTTAGTTGGGTCAAAGTTTTTCTTGGATCTGATAGACCTATAAATAGGTAAGCTTGTACAATTAATTTTGTCTTTCATGATGTATGTGAGCAGGTGATCACTAAGATCATTAGGGAGAGTTCAGACATATAGTTCTGGGGATGACTGTTGGTGAGTATCCAGTCTAGTATACTCTCTTTTGGTTATTGTTACCTGTACGTGTGGTAGATGATATTATCTGAGAGAATCCATGTAGGTTAACAGGGATGGGGTTGGACTGTGCTGTGCATTGGTTCCAGTCAATATTAACATCGCCCAGGACAGTGGTTTCTTGAGGGTAGTTGTTGGCTATCCAATGTAGAATGACCTCTAGTGTTTCTACATTGTTCCCAGGGGGAATATAGGTGACAATTAGGTTAATGCCCTTATGATTATTTAGTAGAATTTTTAGAGCTAGTATTTCAGCGTTAGAGACCTGGGGTGGTTGTATAGGGTTAGTTATGATGTTAAGTGTGCTATTATATAAGACGGCTATTCCACCTCCTCTTTCCTTTACTCTATCTGCCCTAAGTATATTGTAACCAGGAGGCAGGATCTCATTGTCTTTGGTTGATGGCCGGAGCCATGTTTCAGATAGACACATTATGTTGGGGAGGTATGTGGCTAGTACAGCATACAGGCTATGTATCTTATTGTTTAGGCTTCTAATGTTTAAGTGGCATATTAGGAGGGAGTTGACCAGTCGGTGGGAGAGTGGTGGGCTGGTAGGATTTTGAGTTAAGGTTGGGCCTGGATTAGGATGGATGTCCCCATCTTTGGTTATGTTTTTTCTTAGATACGCTAGTAGTCTAATAACTTTGAATAGTAGTTTTAGTTCATATTTGGATTTTGGTGTTGATTGGAGTGGTTTTTTTAGAAGCAAGTGGTTGGAATTTATAATTTTTGGGGTAGTGTAGTAGTGGGCAAGTTCCGCAGTCAGTGGATGTAGGGGGGTATTGGTTTGGCATTTTGGATAAGAGAAACCTACGAATGTGAGATTTTCATAGCTAGTAAGAAAGTATGGCAGAATTAAGAGTGGTAAGATAAGAGGAAGGAGTTTATAATTATTTATAGACATGTTATATGTCATCAATGGGTGGGGTCAATGTGCTTCAGAGGAATAGTAGTGGTTAAACAGTAAAGTGGTGGGGGGGAGGAAATTGGAGAGGAAGTTGTCTAGGTTGGAGAGGAAGTACCAAACATACACTTGTGTGGCCCTCATTGTAGATTCATATTGCAGAATATAAGGGCTATAATTATTTATTTTTATTTTGCGTTTGTTGACTGGGCTAGTCTAGCTGGATATGTGTCCATTTTCAGTAGAGGCCCTGGGAGAAAAGCTCCAAGTGATAAAAAGCAGTAATAATATACATAAAGTAACAGTGACATATACAATCAAGATTATACTAACAAGGCTATACATAACAAAAGTATCAATAACATAAAGTTGAGACATAGCTAAACACAGTCAAATGCAGTATGATACATAAGGTAAGGTACAGAAATCATACTTGATGTACCAAGAGGAATTAAATTAAAAGTGTCTATTGGGAATTATCATGGGAATGCAGGGCTAGACTTCTTAAATAGATCACTAGCCTAATAAGTACCTATGAACCTATGAAGAGAGCCAAATGTGTGTGTTTGTGTGTGTGTGTGTGGGGGGGGGGGCAAGTTTTGCATCAATGCGCATTTTCTTAACAATGAAAAGTAAGAAACTGTAGCATTTATATGTCTATGTTTTTTTAAATAAATAATACTAGTGAAGACAAGCATATCTGACGTAATTTTAGTTTACAAAAGAGTGCTTTGGTTCACAGTCCATTCTGTAGAAAGTACATTTTAACCCTTTTTTAACTCTGGCAGCTGACCATCCAGAGGGGCATATCTCTCAACATCTTTTCTCAAAAATTCTGGACAAAAACAGAAATAATTGGGGGATGTTTTACATCGGGGTACTTTTTTAATCAGTCAGTTTATTAATTTACCTTTGTTTACCAGGATAATCTGACTGGGCCAGCAAAAGCAAACTGCTTTTCAATGCAGCAGTAGTGTAGTGAAAGGGGCAATAGCCCCAGGTGCAAAGTGTTGGGGGGGGGGCACGATCAGACAACACTGATTGCTCTTTAATTTAATACCAGCTTTTAAGATTCAGTACTGAGTTTGCAGTCAAACATGAGCACTGTAGTGCTCCGTATGTAGTCTAAACTATGGCAACAGTTTGCTACAGCTTAAAAGTAAAAAACAAAAAAACAAAAAAAAAAAAACAAAAACTTTTTTTAACTAAAATCTCAGAGCTGTAGTGGTCCATCCAGTCAGAGTATCAACTGTAGCAACAGTTTGCTACATTTGTAACAAGCTGTTTGCTGCAGTTTAAAATTTTTTTTTAAACTAAAACATGAGAGTAGAAGTGCTCTGTGCAGGCAGGTATAATCTGTAGCAACTGTTTGTTACATTTGTAGCAAACAGTTTGCCACAGTTTAAAATCACAAATGCTTTTTTTTATAGGTTCATAGGTTGGTATTAGTCTATCGGCCCTAGGGTCTATACAAGCCTAGCCATAACAATTCCCTGGCTATTTCTTCCCACAGTTAAAAGAGGGTTGGGGCAGGGCACAGGGAGGGTGTGTGTATCATGTCAGCAGAAGGAACATCCTTTTTTTTTTGCTGGGGGTTATATATCTAACACTGTAGTGAAGTGCTAGGACACTGGTTCATAACACCGGCTCATGATGCTAACTGAAATAGCTATGCTTCTGCAATGGAGAGCTGGAGAGAAAAGCTCTATAAATCAATATAACGTGACAAAGAGAAAAAAAGTTACAGCAGTTTCCTAGTAGGATAACATAATACAGAGTAAGCTTATTAACAAACAGTGGCAAAGGTAGGACAATCACACAGATTAACACTCAGATTGACAATTTTCACAGCTACATATATAAAGCAGATTGCAGTGCAATAAACAACAAATATAGGGGCAGTAAAAAGGAGTTCTCGGGTAGTATCTAGAAAGATTATGTAGAAAATAGGTAAGGAAAAAATCGTCTAGGTCTAGAGGAGCTAGAGTACATGGACTTGGGAAAGAGAAATAAGGGAAAGTAGAGTGGGAAAGGGTAGGGAAAACAGACATTAAGATAGTAAAACTGGAGAGGAGGGAAAAGGGGGAGTAAGAATAAGTAAGCCGGGAGCATTCTGAGTGTGATGTGTGAGTAAAAGTAGAGAAATGGGGAAGGAGGAATAGAACCCATAACTCATGTAAGTTAAATGTAATAGTTTTATAAAATATCATATGAGTGAGGAGGGAGGAGAGTGGAAAAAGTCTCTAGAAAGGTGAATTCAGTGTGGTGTTAGCCTGGTGTGCAAAAAGAGCAGAGCCATGTAGACAGTAAGTGTTGTTTGAGTTTAATTTGAACATTTCTTATTGTCAGTTTTTATAGCTAATAGAGGCAAGCAATTCCATTGTATAAACACAGGAGTACAATGAGTCACCAACTGAATTATTGGAAAAGTTTTAAATAACAGCATTATTTAAAATCATCCCCTATTATGTGGATAAGCACTTTATTAGTGGAGCGGAGCTGTCTACTTGGGCAGTAACACTGAAGACTGCTGATTAAGACTGGGCACTGGTCAGGTTTGTAGATGAGTTTGTATGTGGTTAGTAACTGCCAGAATGAAAGGATGTGCTTTACTTCCAGCCATGAAAATATTTTAAGAGAAAAGCAGTAGTGTGCTTTATAAGGTAAGTTGGTGGGAGATTTTGTGAATTTGTTATAACATTGCTCAAAGAGGTTGGACTGTAAGGCTTGCAGATTAGTCAGCACTGGAGCAGCACAGAGAAGTGTAGGAAGTGGAAAGGTTGAGGTAATGTGCCTTCTTGTAGAATCTGTTAAATAAGAAGATATCCTGTACAGTCAGCCTAGCTTTTGGTGGGTTTTCCTAACTTAATAAACCGTAACATCTGATGTTGTTGTTTGCTTATTATTCTGGTTTTGGATGACTATTGTGAGGTGATTGAAGCAACGTGGGCATCTGAAATGTATATAGATAAAGTTAACTATTATTGCTGGGCATTCTGTGGAGGAAATTACTGTGTGCTGTTGTTTGCTTTGTTATTGGCTTTGCAGGACTAATGTGATTTGTGAGAATCAAGTTGGAATACTTTAATGTGTAGCTGTGTTTGCATGGAAGCTCAAAGAGATGAAATACCATACATGGTTTTAATTTTGTATCATAATCTTTTGAATGCAAACATGAGTAACTATAATTACAAGGGGGTGGCAGTTGTCTGTTCAAAGCAACTGAACCTCTTGCCATATGTTTAGTTTAAACAGTCACTATCTTGCTTTGCTGGACTAGTGTGCATTTGTGTGAAGTAAGGTGGACTGTTTCAATGGACATCTGAGGTATGCACAAAGTAGCTACAATTGCTGTGGTTGTTTGTAAAGGACAATGAATAGTTGCCCACTGTTGTTTGTTCTTTATTCTGGCTTTGCAGTTCTAATGTGATTTGTGTGATGTAACCTGGAGCTGAAATGCATTACATGACCATCCACTTTTATCATACTAAGACATGCGAATTGTACAAAGAAGTGGCTGTAACTGGTCGGCAGGGTGTCTGGATAAAAGTAACTGATTTAAATTGAGCAAATGACACAAAAGTTACCTTTCAAAACATAAGGTATAAAATGCATCACAGAGCATCCAGATCTTTAGAGTTTCTGGGAGTCTGGTGTCCTACACACCCCAAGACTGTGTAAGTGGATTTTGAAATGAGCTTAGTAGTGGTCTCTGCCCTGACCCTACCTACTCTAAAACCAGCCCTCCTCAGAGGTGTACACAGAAGGTCATTGGAGCTTGTGTGTGGGTGTTGGGGACAATGTCCTTGTTTCTTTAATTTTTGTTCCAAACCTCAAAGGTGTACACAAGTTACTATAGCTTGTGCCAAACTGCTGAGGATGTGGTCATTTTTTTAACTTTTCTCACAAATGTCAGAGGTGTGCACAGAGAGTCACTAGAGCTTGTACCACAGCAGTGTACTGTCTATAATAACAAGTTGGTAACATTACTGTGATCATAATATTTTTACGTTTCACACAATCAGACATCAAATGTATACACAGATGACTATGTTTTGTGGAAGGGTAATGCAGCATGTGTTTATATATGTCTGACAGCAACAGGCTGAACTATGCTTTTTCAGTTTTGTCCAACTCTGACATCAGAGATGTACACAGAAGGTGGCTGTCTTTTAGTTTTTTGGATGTAAGGGTGAAGAGGCATGCTGTATTTATCTATGACAGCAGCAACTTGAAATATATGATTGTGGACATTTGTCTCTTCACATTTTTTTCCAATCTACCACCAGTATGGGATGCACTGAATATGACTTTTTATTTTGAGGGTGATTGAGAGAAAGGTGCTATTACCAGAGATGACTTATGTATCTCAAAAGTGTGAGTCTTCTAATTTTATTATGAATTGCTGTTTTGTCAGCTTTGCAGAATAAGCCTCATATTCAAATTATTTCTTTGAAAAAAAAATACATATTTTTCCTTACAATTTTTATCTGAGTGATCACTGGATGAAAAAGTTCAAACATATACCTCAGAACATCTAGAACAATCATGGCTTCTGGTGGTCTAGTTGCCCACAGACACCTGGCTTCATGCAGTTAATTTCTCCACAGTTATCAGAGTAGTCTTGGCCAGTTAGGACTGGGTAAAAGAATGCAGGAAAAATGAAAAGTGGAATAATAATGCAGAGGTTTTTCAAGATTTTTGTTCAGATCAGTACTGGATGAAAAAAGTTTGTTTAAAAAACTTCTAAAATTCACTTCACAGCATCTAGAACCTCAATGGCTTTTGGGCAGGAAAAGAGCCCCACAGTCACCTAGTTTTGTTTAGTAATTTTCTCCACAGTTATTACAGTGCAGTCCTGGTCAGTTAAGCTGTGTTGAAGGGATGTAAAAAAAAAAAAAAAAAAACGCAAAGTTGAAGAGTTAAGACTGAATTTCTTTCCTTAATCAGGATTTTTCAGACCATCATTAGAAAAAAAAAGTTGTTTAAGAAAACTCTGAAATGTACCTCAGAGCATCTATAACCCCATGGCTTCATCTTGTTTTATTTCTTTATCTTTTTTATCATTTCATGCTGTAAGGGGAAGATTAGGTTATTTTTTTGCTTTATTGTATTTTGCATTGCTTCATTGCCTTCTTCTATTTTGTATTTTGTGGTATATTTTCTTTACACTGCATTTTACTTGTATTCTACTTTCAGTTTTTGTATTTAAACTAGGTAACAGAACATAACTGTTTGTCTTGTGAGCCACTCAGAAATTAGAATAGGTCAGTTAAGGTTAATTACCTGTGACTGGAGGAACTAAACTGTCTATTTAAAAATCAAAGCAATGCAATGTCTTTTTGGCTTTTCCCAGTTAAGAGTCACCACAGTGGATCACCGATCCGCAGATTAATTGGTAGTGGTGTTTTTATGGTATGGTATGGTAAGTTGCCAGCCTGGTGCCCAACCTTTACAGAAGGCACACACAGACACGCATCTGACTGCATGTCTTTAAATCTCACAAGACCGCAGGGAGGACATGCTGACTCCACAAAGAAGGTGCTCCAGCTGAGAATTGAACCAGAGAGCCTCTTGCTGTGAGGTGACAATGCTAACCGCTGCACCACCATGGCAGTAACCCATGTATTTAAGGTGTAAAAAAACATTTGAAGGCTTTACTGGAAAAGATCACTCAAACTCTGCCATAGATTACTGTGAAGGAAAGGTTAGTTTGTTTTTGTTTTCCGGTATTTTGTATTGCTTCACAGACTTCTATTTTGCATATTGTGGTGTATTTTCTTTACACTGTTTTACTTGTATTCTGCTTTTATTTTTTAAATAAATTTTTTATTGATTTAACATATACACAATACATACACAGAAAGGAAAAAAGTCAGTATTACAAAATATTATAAAATGTTGGGAATACATTGGATTATCAAGGTAATCTTACACAGTTAACACCTTAAGAGTCTTGGAATTTCAACAGCAACATTTCAAGGCTATCCCAACCACTAAAAGTCTTAGTATGATTTATAGATCTTATTCTAATTACTTTCTTTTCAGTTTTACATAGAATTACTGTTACAAATAAAATGTCCTTGAACGTAAGAACTGAGTTAAATTTCCAATTTTTTTTGTAATAACTATTCTAGCTACTGTCAGAAGACTCCAAAACATTTTTGTTGTTTGGCTTTTACTGAGAAAGGAAATGGAATATTAATTAGCAATACTGATCTAGTTAAAGAGCAATTATCAGACTACAACCATTTAAAAAACATACTTTTCCTAATATACGTTTAATTTTTCACACTCAATAAATGTGTGCCCATTCAGCTTTTACATCTTTACTGCATCTTCAGCTAACTGAAGAAGTCATTTTACTAAACTTAGAGATTTTATATGGAGTAACACTCTGTGTATATATTTCCACATAAAAACTTTACAGTATAAACATGAAGTTTGACTAACTGATTAAAGTAACAAATGTTATATTCTTAGCATCTATTGAGTCATTCTGTCTACTACAATCTAAAAATTTCCAGAATTTTGCATCAAAATTATTATTTATAATTAACTTTTATGACTTGGACAGGCTTTCTTTGAAGGTCAATTTGCCTTTAAAGATAGTATTTATATATTCATGTAATGGGGAAGAGTGTTGTGTTCATCTTCACTCATATTACCTACAAATTCATTTAATTTCTTACTGATGGAAAATATAGACTATTTAACAGGTTTATCCAACTTATAATATCTCATTAACCATTCTGGTGACTTAGTTCTTTTCAAAGCAATTAGACCTAATACAAACCCATTTCTTTTTAGTAAATTAATTTTAACATTGTTCTGAGTTTCCTCAAATTTAGAGGGGTGTGCAACGGGAACACACAAAATGTTCCTGTTTGATATTAATGGGGTTTTAAAGACATATTTCTTATTTTTTTCAAGAACTGAGTTCATATATGCAGGGTCTAAAGATTGAACAGAATTTCCTTCTAAGGTAAATGTTATTAACTAGATGAAAGGATTGTTACATATTTCTAATTTATCAAAGGATTATTACATATTTCTAATTTATCATATTTGATAAATTTATAAGAATTAAGCATAATCTGCTCTTGAATAGTTTTCCATTGACTAGTGTAAGTTGTATCTACCCAGAGTGTAATAGAGTTAAAACTTGCAGCAATAGAATACGATTATACATCTGGGAAGCTAATACTACCATACTCCCATAACCTTATATGACTTCTACAAGCAATTCTTCGCTTTTTAGGATACCATAAGAATGAAGTTAACAGTTTTCCCATTTTCTTTAAAAGTTGTTTGTCAGGTTTTAAAACTTACTGAATATCTATCTACGTGTGTGTGTGTGTGTGTGTGTGTGTGTGTGTGTGTGTGTGTGTGTGTGTGTGTGTATTTATAAAACATCTTAGGTAAAATAATTTTAATAAGTATTAATCTATCTTCAAAAGTAAAAAAAACATATTTTATTTTAATAAGATGTAATGCTTTTTCAATTATTTTTTTCAAAATTATTAATAATCTTAGTTACATCTTGATGGATTCTTATTCCAAAATATTTCAGCTGTTCTCCTGCCCAATTATATTTATCATTAAATTTACTATCTAGTCATTGATTTAACACTAAAATTTCAGTTTTATTATTATTAAATTTCAGTAGTGATACTTCTTGAAACTTTTCAATTTCCTCATCTATTTCTTCAATTGAATAATTTAAATTTCCTTTAATTAGTAAAATATCATCTGCAAAAGGCTGTATTTTGGCTTGACAATACCTATTAATTGAGAATCCATCAATTTTTAATTGGTTCTTATACACACACACACACACACACACATATATATATATATATATAGAGAGAGAGAGTGTGTTATAGTTATAAATAAATAACATTAAGAATTTACCTTATATGCCTTTAGTCAGGAACAACACTTTAGGATTTGCAAACAAAAATGTTATTCTTACAGGGCTGTGAGTTAGTCTTCATAGCAGATGTCAAAATAGTCTCTCTGAACAGAGACAAACCACATTTTTATACCTTTTTCTTATCAAACCTGGTCATGCACATTCATTATGTTACAATGACTGCGTCCTATAGAAAACTTTGCAAATGTCCTCATCCCTCGTGATTTTCACCTCAGACTTCATGTGAACACCTTCCTATACATGACCCACCTGCTTCCAAGGGGTCTTGTTTCTGACCTTGGATGTTTAAAACCCACCCTAGCAACAATGCACACCTAGCCTGGAGGAGCCAGGCTACAAATTCCTTTTGTAGTGACTGCAACATGTACTGTTCTCTCTTATTACATACTAAAATAATGCAGTTTAAAAGACAGCAATACTGTGGCTTATGAAGCTGTATTTTTCCCAGCCCTGCATACAAATTATACTTGTTTTTAACAATCATATTATAGAATCATTAATAAACTGAAATTAATATACATTTTAACAACCTGGACTTGTTTCATAACAGTTTCCTCCCTCTGACACTATCAGTATCATACCATACATATAATTATATTCCTATTTTTCTTAACTTGATAAAATACACATTTGCATCATAATATTCATCATTAATTTCTGTCAAAACAAAACTGTCATTGATTGGTGCATGCAGTGGCATTTCATGTGCAGGTGAGGTTAAACATCTTGTAATCACAGACTTTAGAATAGAAAATATCAAAATGATGCCAAATATAATAAAAAGTACAATGACAATTCCCTGGATTATGCTAGTTCCCAGGTTACCAAAAATACTGCCCAACCATCCAAAAAGTGTCCAGTTTTTGGATGTGCTGTCCAAATCTTTGGCCCTTTGTTCCATTAAGTTTGCCAGTTTTTCCTGTTTATCATGATAGTCACTAATATATGAACAGCAACGACTCCCTATGTGGGCACATGACCCCCCCTTTTGCAGCAAACATTATATCAAGTGCCATTTGATTCTGTAACACCACAGTTCACATTTCAGTCATTTTTTGATTTGCCATTCTGATGTGATGTGAAGTTTTGTTGGCCACCTCCTGTAGAATTTAGGCAAGCATGGTGATTTCAAGCATTGTCCTTTGCACTCCATACCCAGGATTAAAAATTGAAAATACTTGCTCAGTCCAGTGGATTGCTCACTTATTTCTCAGTCTACCTGCTAGTGGGTATTCAAAATGTTGAATATCAGGAGTAATATAGCCTACAAAGCAACATCCAGACCAGTCTGTAGGGAACCAGGGTTAGGCGTAATTACCACAGATGGAGTAACAGTCACTTATCATGCCCATGCCACTCCCCCAGTCATAGCTTTTTAAGTGCAAAGAGTCTAACAAACGTTCATGCCTGGTGTCATTACATTTGCTTAGTTTCGTGCCTGGTGTCATTACATTTGCTTACTTTCATGCCTGGTGTCATTACATTTGCTTAGTTTCATGCCTGGTGTCATTACATTTGCTTACTTTCATGCCTGGTGTCATTACATTTGCTTACTTTCATGCCTGGTGTCATTACATTTGCTTACTTTCATGCCTGGTGTTATTACAATTGCTTACTTTCATGCCTGGTGTCATTACATTTACTGGTTCCTTCTGGTACAGTCCCATTTCTGGCATAACGTGTGTCTCCATGATGTGTGGTTGCAAGTTGAAGAGACACAACATTTAAAAATCAGTTATATTACACCGGGTTAAGCTGATGTCATTAAGGTATTTTCAAATGACACCAGTGATGCAGGGATGGGAATCATGGGAATCCCTGCCTTGGAATAATGAGGTATATGCAAACATATCCAGCAGTTTGTTTTGTTTAGATTTTTGGCATACTGCTGAAGGACCAGCAAGAAACTGTTTTCTCTTGACCAGTTTATAGAAGGAAACAGCAGCAGAAACAAAGCATAAGTACCTGTTGTCACTGGATTCATCATGGACTGCTACTGAAGTTGACCTTCTCACTGGGCAGATGATTTATCTGTCACACCTCAATCTCCCTCTGTTGGCTGCGATGATTCATCTGGGATCCCTACATGACAGGTCTTCTTGCAATGACATGAATGGATCCATGTTGGTAGTCCTGAGCAGCGAGCTACAGTTAGAGTGGTGAGGAGGACCTGGAAAGGCCCCTTCCACCTCAGGCTAAGGCAGTTTTTCCTCTGAAAAGCTGTCACATATACCCAATCACCCAGTTGTAGTTGATGACAGGGTTGGTCAGGAGAGTTTGGTAATGCTGCTCTTACTGTTCAATGATATTGCTGCAAGATATTAATGAGTTTCCTACAATAAGAAATCATAGCATCATCTGACAAAGTTAAATCGGCATTTCCTGGTGGCATACAGTGAGGCCCTCATACTCATCAATGCTAAGGGAAGGGCTATGGGCCAAATTAAGTGGGTTTCAGCACAAACCTTCAAAATTTTATTTTTAAGGGTCCTGTTTACTCTTTCCACTAATCCAGATGACTGGGGATGGTTGGGACAGTGAAGACTCAATGTATTATTAAAAGCTTTACATAACTCTTTAAACAGATTATTATTAAAATGAGTTCTTTGGTCACTGTTAACAATGCTGGGTATACCGAATCTCAGTATATAATCAGATAACATTTTTTTAATAACTGTGACTTCATCAGCTTTGTGACATGGGTAAGCTTCCACCCATGTTGAGAACATACACACTACCACCAAAATAAATTATAAATTATTAGTCTTAGGCATCTGGATGAAATCCAGCTGTATATTAACAAAATGTCCCCAGGGTGGAGGTAAACATGCAGATTTGCTGTTGGCATGTTTGCTTATGTTATATTCCAAACAAATACTACAATTTTGTACATACTGAAGTATCAAAGAGGAGACATGAGGGGCATACCAACTTTGGGTAATTTGATTAAATAAAGCTGTCTTACCTGTATGGGCCGGTAGACAATATGTCCTCACTAGGTAAGGTAGCAAAGAGGCATACGACACCAGTTGGCCATCCGGATGTTGCCATATGCCATCAGAGGATTTTCTATATCCATCCTTGAGCCACCTCAGAACTTCTCCCTGTGATGCTTCAGCTTGAAAGGCCGACAATTTTGCAAAATCAAACATCATTACTGTTGTAGTTTGTTACTGTCAACATACAAAGATGTTTACCACAATTTACTACTGCTTGTTTAACAGCTTGGTCTGTCACATTGTTATCATTTGTAACCATGTTACTGCTTGTTTAACAGCTTGGTCTGCCACATTGTTACCTTTTGTAACCATGTTACTGCTTGTTTAACAGCTTGGTCTGCCACACTGTTACCTTTTGTAACCATGTTACTGCTTGTTTAGCAGCTTGGTCTGACACACTGTTACCTTTTGTAACCATGTTACTGCTTGTTTAACAGCTTGGTGTGCCACATTGTTACCTTTTGTAACCATGTTACTGCTTTTTTAGCAGCTTGGTCTGCCACATTGTTACCTTTTGTAACCATGTTACTGCTTGTTTAGCAGCTTGGTCTGCCACATTGTTACCTTTTGTAACCATGTTACTGCTTGTTCCACAGCTTGGTCTGCCACATTGTTACCATTTGTAACCATGTTACTGCTTGTTTAGCAACTTGGTCTGCCACGTTGTTACCTTTGGTAACCATGTTACTGCTTGTTTAGTAGCTTGATGTACCACATTGTTACCTTTTGTAACCATGTTACTGCTTGTTTATCAGCTTGGTCTGCCACATTGTTACCTTTCGTAACCATGTTACTGCTTGTTTAGCAGCTTGGTCTGCCACATTGTTACCTTTTGTAACCATGTT
Source organism: Protopterus annectens (assembly GCF_019279795.1). Taxonomy (NCBI): domain Eukaryota; kingdom Metazoa; phylum Chordata; order Ceratodontiformes; family Protopteridae; genus Protopterus; species Protopterus annectens. Next base: position 38,064,392 of record NC_056739.1, read on the forward strand.
ACTGCTTGTTTCGCAGCTTGGTCTGCCACATTGTTACCTTTTGTAACCATGTTACTGCTTGTTTAGCAGCTTGGTCTGCCACATTGTTACCTTTTGTAACCATGTTACTGTTTGTTTATCAGCTTGGTGTGCCACATTGTTACCATTTGTAACCATGTTACTGCTTGTTTAGCAGCTTGGTGTGCCACATTGTTACCTTTTGTAACCATGTTACTGTTTGTTTATCAGCTTGGTCTGCCACATTGTTACCTTTTGTAACCATGTTACTGTTTGTTTATCAGCTTGGTGTGCCACATTGTTACCATTTGTAACCATGTTACTGCTTGTTTAACAGCTTGGTCTGCCACATTGTTACCTTTTGTAACCATGTTACTGCTTGTTTGGCAGTTTGGTCTGCCACATTGTTACCTTTTATAACCATGTTACTGCTTGTTTGGCAGTTTGGTCTGCCACATTGTTACCATGTTACTGCTTGTTTATCAGCTTGGTCTGCCATATTGTTACCTTTTGTAACCATGTTACTGCTTGTTTATCAGCTTGGTCTGCCACATTGTTACCTTTTGTAACCATGTTACTGCTTGTTTGGCAGTTTGGTCTGCCACATTGTTACCTTTTATAACCATGTTACTGCTTGTTTGGCAGTTTGGTCTGCCACATTGTTACCATGTTACTGCTTGTTTATCAGCTTGGTCTGCCATATTGTTACCTTTTGTAACCATGTTACTGCTTGTTTATCAGCTTGGTCTGCCACATTGTTACCTTTTGTAACCATGTTACTGCTTGTTTAGTAGCTTGGTCTGCCACATTGTTACCTTTTGTAACCATGTTACTGCTTGTTTATCAGCTTGGTCTGCCACATTGTTACCTTTTGTAACCATGTTACTGCTTGTTTGGCAGTTTGGTCTGCCACATTGTTACCTTTTATAACCATGTTACTGCTTGTTTAACAGCTTGGTCTGTCACATTGTTACCTTTTGTAACCATGTTACTGCTTGTTTATCAGCTTGGTCTGCCACATTGTTACCTTTTGTAACCATGTTACTGCTTGTTTGGCAGTTTGGTCTGCCACATTGTTACCTTTTATAACCATGTTACTGCTTGTTTAACAGCTTGGTCTGTCACATTGTTAACTTTTGTAACCATGTTACTTGTTTGGCAGCTTGGTCTGCCACATTGTTAACTTTTGTAACCATGTTACTTGTTTAGCAGCTTGGTCTGCCACATTGTTAGCATTTGTCACCATGTTACTGCTTGTTTATCAGCTTGGTCTGCTACATTGTTACCTTTTCTAACTATGTTACTGCTTGTTTAGTAGCTTGGTGTGCTACATTGTTACCTTTTGTAACCATTTTACTGCTTGTTTAGCAGCTTGGTCTGCCACATTGTTACCATTTGTAACCATTTTACTGCTTGTTTAGCAGCTTGGTCTACCACATTGTTACCTTTTGTAACTATGTTACTGCTTGTTTAGTAGGTTGGTGTGCGACATTGTTACCTTTTGTAACCATGTTACTGCTTGTTTAGCAGCTTGGTCTGCCACATTGTTACCTTTTGTAACCATGTTACTGCTTGATTAGCAGCTTGGTCTGCCACATTGTTACCATTTGTAACCATGTTACTGCTTGTTTAGCAGCTTGGTGTGCCACATTGTTACCTTTTGTAACCATGTTACTGCTTGTTTCGCAGCTTGGTCTGCCACATTGTTACCTTTTGTAACCATGTTACTGCTTGTTTATCAGCTTGGTGTGCCAGATTGTTACCTTTTGTTACCATGTTACTGTTTGTTTATCAGCTTGGTATGCCACATTGTTACCTTGTGTAACCATGTTACTGCTTGTTTAGTAGCTTAGTCTGCCACATTGTTACCTTTTGTAACCATGTTACTGCTTGTTTATCAGCTTGGTGTGCCAGATTGTTACCTTTTGTTACCATGTTACTGTTTGTTTATCAGCTTGGTGTGCCACATTGTTACCTTTTGTAACCATGTTACTGCTTGTTTATCAGCTTGGCTGCCACATTGTTACTTTTTGCAACAATGTTTCTGCTTGTTTAACAGCTTGGTCTGCCACATTGTTACCTTTTGTAACCATGTTACTGCTTGTTTATCAGCTTGGTCTGCCACATTGTTACCTTTTGTAACTATGTTACTGCTTGTTTGGCAGTTTGGTCTGCCACATTGTTACCTTTTATAACCATGTTACTGCTTGTTTAACAGCTTGGTCTGCCACATTGTTACCTTTGTAACCATGTTACTGCTTGTTTAGTAGCTTGGTCTGCCACATTGTTACCTTTTGTAACCATGTTACTGCTTGTTTGGCAGTTTGGTCTGCCACATTGTTACCTTTTATAACCATGTTACTGCTTGTTTAACGGCTTGGTCTGTCACATTGTTACCTTTTGTAACTATGTTACTGCTTGTTTAACAGCTTGGTCTGCCACATTGTTACCTTTTGTAACCATGTTACTGCTTGTTTGGCAGTTTGGTCTGCCACATTGTTACCTTTTATAACCATGTTACTGCTTGTTTAACAGCTTGGTCTGTCACATTGTTACCTTTTGTAACCATGTTACTGCTTGTTTAACAGCTTGGTCTGCCACATTGTTACCTTTTGTAACCATGTTACTGCTTGTTTGGCAGTTTGGTCTGCCACATTGTTACCTTTTATAACCATGTTACTGCTTGTTTAACAGCTTGGTCTGTCACATTGTTAACTTTTGTAACCATGTTACTTGTTTGGCAGCTTGGTCTGCCACATTGTTACCTTTTGTAACCATGTTACTGCTTGTTTGGCAGCTTGGTCTCCCACATTGTTATCTTTTGTAACCATGTTACTGCTTGTTTATCAGTTTGGTCTGCCACATTGTTCATAGGTTCATAGGTTCATACTAGGCTATCTGCCCAAGGGCATTTATAAGCCTAGCCCATTGTTATGTGGCTTTCGCCACCCCTTTAGTTTGAATAAAAACTATGCCTATCATTTTTCTGTGCCTTTGTCAAGCAGTGACACTGAAGTAATCCCTGGGGTATATCTGCGATCTCCCATCCATTGGTCAAGATTCCTCTTGAACAAGGCCAGCGAGGTGCTCTGCCTCACATGTACCAGGATTTTGTTCCACAGCATAGGGAGTCTCTGGGTGATGAATCTGTCCCTCCAGCACGTTCTATTTATAACCGTGTCAAGGTTTAAGTCTCCCGCCCTTGTGGTTCTGAGGGATCTAGATTTTTTGAGGTGAAGCATATTCATCAAATCTGGGTTTGACATGGCCTTATATGTCAGGCACAGGTCACCTCTGAGCAAGCGGTATGAGACTGAATAAAGCTGGAGCTTCCTTTTGTAATCATGTTACTGCTTGTTTGGCAGCTTGGTCTGCCACATTGTTACCTTTTGTAACCATGTTACTGCTTGTGTATCAGCTTAGTCTGCCACATTGTTACCTTTTGTAACCATGTTACTGCTTGTTTGGCATCTTGGTCTGCCACATTGTTACCTTTTGTAACCATGTTACTGCTTGTTTAGCAGCTTGGTCTGCCACATTGTTACCTTCTGTAACAATGTTTCTGCTTCTTTAGCAGCTTGGTCTACCACATTGTTACCTTTTGTGACCATGTTACTGCTTGTTTAGCAGCTTGGTCTGCCACATTGTTACCTTCTGTAACAATGTTTCTGCTTCTTTAGCAGCTTGGTCTACCACATTGTTACCTTTTATAACCATGTTACTGCTTGTTTAGCAACTTGGTCTGCCACATTGTTACCTTTTGTAACCATGTTGCTGCTTGTTTAGCAGCTTGGTGTGCCACATTGTTACCTTTTGTAACCATGTTACTGTTTGTTTAGCAGCTTGGTCTGCCACATTTTTACCATCTGTAACCATGTTACTGCTTATTTAGCAGCTTGTTCTGCCACATTGTTACCATTTGTAACCATGTTACTGCTTATTTAGCAGCTTGTTCTGCCACATTGTTACCATTTGTAACCATGTTACTGCTTATTTAGCAGCTTGTTCTGCCACATTGTTACCATTTGTAACCATGTTACTGCTCGTTTAACAGCTTGGTCTGCCACATTGTTACCTTTTGTAACCATGTTACTGCTTGTTTAGCAGCTTGGTCTGCCACATTGTTACCATTTGTAACCATGTTACTGCTTGTTTAGCAGCTTGGTCTGCCACATTGTTACCTTTGGTAACCATGTTACTGCTTGTTTAGCATCTTGGTCTGCCACATTACCTTTTGTAAACATGTTACTGCTTGTTTAGCAGCTTGGTCTGCCACATTGTTACCTTTGGTAACCATGTTACTGCTAGTTTAGCATCTTGGTCTGCCACATTACCTTTTGTAAACATGTTACTGCTTGTTTAGCAGCTTGGTCTGCCACATTGTTACCTTTTGTAACCATGTTACTGCTTGTTTATCAGCTTGGTCTGCCATATTGTTACCTTTTGTAATCATGTTACTGTTTGTTTAGCAGCTTGGTGTGCCACATTGTTACCATTTGTAACCATGTTACTGCTTGTTTAGCAGCTTGGTGTGCCACATTGTTACCATTTGTAACCATGTTACTGCTTGTTTAGCAGCTTGGTCTGCCACATTGTTACCTTTTGTAACCATGTTACTGCTTGTTTAGCAGCTTGGTCTGCCACATTGTTAACTTTTATAACCATGTTACTGCTTGTTTATCAGGTTGGTCTGCCACATTGTTACCTTTTGTAACCATGTTACTGCTTGTGTATCAGCTTGGTTTGCTACATTGTTACCTTTTGTAACCATGTTACTGCTTGTTTAGCAGCTTGGTCTGCCACATTGTTACCTTTTGTAACCATGTTACTGCTTGTTTAGCAGCTTGGTCTGGCACATTGTTACCATTTGTAACCATGTTACTGCTTGTTTAGCAGCTTGGTGTGCTACATTGTTACCTTTTGTAACCATGTTACTGCACGTTTAACAGCTTGGTCTGCCACATTGTTACCTTTTGTAACCATGTTACTGCTTGTTTAGCAGCTTGGTCTGCCACATTGTTACCATTTGTAACAATGTTACTGCTTGTTTAGCAACTTGGTCTGCCACATTGTCACCATTTGTAACCATGTTACTGCTTGTTTAGCAGCTTAGTCTGCCACATTGTTACCTTTTGTAACCATGTTACTGCTTGTTTCGCAGCTTGGTCTGCCACATTGTTACCTTATGTAACAATGTTTCTGCTTGTTTAGCAGCTTGGTCTGCCACATTGTTACCATTTGTAACCATGTTACTGCTTGTTTAGCAGCTTGGTCTGCCACATTGTTACCTTTTGTAACCATGTTACTGCTTATTTAGCATCTTGGTCTGCCACATTGTTACGTTTTGTAACCATGTTACTGCTTGTTTAGCAGCTTGGTCTGCCACATTGTTACCTTTTATAACCATGTTACTGCTTGTTTAGCAACTTGGTCTGCCACATTGTTACCTTATGTAACAATGTTTCTGCTTGTTTAGCAGCTTGGTCTGCCACATTGTTACCATTTGTAACCATGTTACTGCTTGTTTAGCAGCTTGGTGTGCCACATTGTTACCTTTTGTAACCATGTTACTGCTTGTTTAACAGCTTGGTGTGCCACATTGTTACCTTTTGTAACCATGTTACTGTTTGTTTAGTAGCTTGGTCTGCCACATTGTTACCATTTGCAACCATGTTATTGCTTGTTTAGCAGCTTGGTCTGCCACATTGTTACCATCTGTAACCATGTTACTGCTTGTTTAGCAGCTTGTTCTGCCACATTGTTACCATTTGTAACCATGTTACTGCTTGTTTAACAGCTTGGTCTGCCACATTGTTACCTTTTGTAACCATGTTACTGCTTGTTTATCAGCTTGGTCTGCTACATTGTTACCTTTTGTAACTATGTTACTGCTTGTTTAGTAGCTTGGTGTGCCACATTGTTACCTTTTGTAACCATGTTACTGCTTGTTTAGCAGCTTGGTCTGCCACATTGTTACCATTTGTAACCATGTTACTGCTTGTTTAGCAGCTTGGTCTGCCAAAATGTTTCCTTTTGTAGCCATGTTACTGCTTGTTTAGCAGCTTGGTCTGCCACACTGTTGCCTTTTGTAACCATGTTACTGATTGTTTAGCAGCTTGGTCTGCCACATTGTTACCTTTTGTAACCATGTTACTGCTTGTTTAGCAGCTTGGTCTGCCACATTGTTACCTTTTGCATCCATGTTACTGCTTGTTTTGCAGCTTGGTCTGCCACATTGTTACCATTTGTAACTATGTTACTGCTTGTTTATCAGCTTGGTCTGCCACATTGTTACCTTTTGTAACCATGTTTCTGCTTGTTTAGCAGCTTAGTCTGCCACATTGTTACCTTTTGTAACCATGTTTCTGCTTGTTTAGCAGCTTGGTCTGCCACATTGTTACCTTTGGTAACCATGTTACTGCTTGTTTATCAGCTTGGTCTGCCACATTGTTACCTTTTGTAACCATGTTACTGCCTGTTTATCAGCTTGGTCTGCCACATTGTTACCTTATGTAACAATGTTACTGCTTGTTTATCAGCTTGGTCTGCCACATTGTTACCTTTTGCAACCATGTTACTGCTTGTGTAGCAGCTTGGCTGCCACATTGTTACTTTTTGCAACAATGTTTCTGCTTGTTTAGCAGCTTGGTCTGCCACATTGTTACCTTTTGTAACCATGTTACTGCTTATTTAGCATCTTGGTCTGCCACATTGTTACCTTTTGTAACCATGTTACTGCTTGTTTAGTAGCTTGATGTACCACATTGTTACCTTTTGTAACCATGTTACTGCTTGTTTAGCAGCTTGGTCTGCCACATTGTTACCTTTTGTAACCATGTTACTGCTTGTTTGGCATCTTGGTCTGCCACATTGTTACCTTTTGTAACCATGTTACTGCTTGTTTAGCAGCTAGGTCTGCCGCATTGTTACCTTTTGTAACAATGTTTCTGCTTGTTTAGCAACTTGGTCTGCCACATTGTTACCTTTTGTAACCATGTTACTGCTTGTTTAGTAGCTTGATGTACCACATTGTTACCTTTTGTAACCATGTTACTGCTTGTTTAGCAGCTTGGTCTGCCACATTGTTACCTTTTGTAACCATGTTACTGATTGTTTAGTAGCTTGGTCTGCCACATTGTTACCTTTTGTAACCATGTTACTGCTTGTTCAGCAGCTTGGTCTGCCACATTGTTACCATTTGTAACCATGTTACTGCTTGTTTAGCAGCTTGGTCTGCCACATTGTTACCATTTGTAGCAATGTTACTGCTTGTTTAGCAGCTTGGTCTGCCACATTGTTACCATTTGTAACCATGTTACTGCTTGTTTAGCAGGTTGGTCTGCTAAGTTGTTAACTTTTGTAACAACGTTTAACCCCTTTTAATGTGCACAACATTTGATTACAGACCACTTTTTAGGTAATAAACGTGCATCTAAGAATGATTTTATGTACCCTGAATTTTTAATTTGATTTCCTGAAGTGGTTAAAAACCCTCTCTCTCTCTCCAAAGTTGCCCAAAGTCATGTAGCACCCAGAAATTATAATGGCTGCCTGTAAAAATATTGGCCACCTTGTCTTTGACTAACTCACAGGCTTTTTGTAAAGCCACTAGCTCAGCTATTTGAGCAGAGTGAACACCCTCTAATCTTTGTTGCAACAATATTGTTTCCTTGGTGCAGACTGCTTTTCCCGAGATCAACTTCCCTGTTTGATCTCTTCCACAGAAGCCATTCATGAACAGATGCATGCCAGCATTGGGTATAGGAGTGTGCTTCCTTCCCTAGGAGAAAACAGTTAGTTACACACACACACAATCATGCTCTTCACCATCCTCAGTGGTAGGCTACAGAGATGCAGGATTTATAACAGGACAACAGATTAGAGAAATATATGGCTCAGAAAGAGGCGTAAGTTCATATCTATTTAGATGTGCAGTCGAGAAGTTATGAGTTTCATTTTAAGTAATAAAGATGATTCAGAGTGAGGGATAGCTACTGTGAGATCCTACTCTGAGATATTAAATGACCAAGATAACGTACCTGAGGTAACCGTAGCTGTAATATTTTTTTATTGAGACTTTATGTCCTTTTCTTGCAAGGATAGTCAGAAGATGCAAAGGTATTTGCTGAAAGGAATTTGGTACTATCAGTAAATCATTTACATATTGTACTAACACAGACCCACCCGCTAATGTCACATTCTCCAAATCTTTTGTAGAATTTGAGAAAATAATGAAGACGATTCAGTACATCCTTGTGGCAGCCGTGTCCAGGTATATTGCTGTCCCTGATAAGTGAAAGCAAACAGAAACTGACTGTCAGGGTGAATATGTATAGAAAAGAATGCTGAACATAAATCTGTCACAGAAAAGTAACTAGCTGTAGGTGTTATGCAACTCAGTATTGTTGCTGGATTTGGAACAGGAAAAGTAGGTAGCACTGCATTATTTACAGCCCTTAAGTCTTATACAAATCTATAAGTATCCTTCCCTGGCTTTTTTCGCTGTAAAAATATGAGTATTAAAAGGGCTTTTAGCCTGTATTATTATTTCTTGCTGTATTAGAGACTGAATTACAGGTTTGATTCCCTGTTGTGCTTTTAATTTCAGTGGATACTGTGGACTTTTATGGACGGGTATTGAAAGAGTCAATTTTATTTTTACAGGTTTTTCAGATTTTAATATACCTACTTTATTAGCATGTTTAACCCATAGGTTCGCAGGTACCTGCTGCAGCAGTTTTTAGTTGTCCATATGGGTTCAAATGGCTTTTCTTAGCTTTTGCTAAGAATTGTAATACTTGCCCCTTTATTCTGTTGGAACATCTAGATATACCCCTTCTGGTGTACCGTAAATGGTACAACCCAGCTTACATAACAAATTTTGTTCTAGTAGGTTTACTGGTGCAGTAGTACTCAAAGGAAAGACTGTTTTTCTTTGATTGGACCAAAAGAAATGGTTATAGGTTTTAAAACAGGCTATGTAACAGTAGCATTTGTTACACCAACTGCCTTTACTTTGTTTTTATACTGGTGTTTAACTGTCTGAAGTAAGTTTTAATACATACCTAGTGTTGCCAGTTTTACCAAGAATAGAATTAGCTTTGCATTTTCTTTTACTTTAACATAGGGTCTTTTTTTTAATTCCTCCTTAAACCTTTATGGATGTTTTTTCTCTTCTTTCAGTTAGAAAACATTTAGACATAGTATGCAAATCAGCATTAGCCCCCCCCCCCCATTTTTTTAAAGGTGCCAAAAAAATCTTCTGCAGAGGCAATAGCCTCTTGTCCTACCCTATCATGTGAGTGTATGTAATGAGCCACAGGAGTGTTAAACACTAGTGCTCCTGTTGGAAAGGTAGAAGCTTGTTGAGAATCATAGGAAGAAAGAAAAAAAGCCCTTTTTAACTGCAGATGCCTGTTCTAGGGATGAGAATTGAACAGAAGAACTAAGTTCAGATGTAACAGTACCATGCTGACCTCATGTTCAAAAATACATGGGTCTCAGAAACAGCAGAATCTTGTACAGGGGCCAGCCATACCAGTACGTATGGGGGTGAGGTGCAGTAGCCACTGCTGCAGGATTATCATCCTCTTTAAAAGTCTCTGCTTTTTGGCCGTTCTCAGTTTGTTCCAAACCTGCTAAGACAGGATAAAGGGATCCCTTTTTACTGGTCTGTACTGCCTTTTAACCTCTTTTACTTGTTGCAACAATTTCTTATTAACATCCTGCAACCCCCTTATGCTGACTCCTTTTCCCTTTTAAGTGCTTCATTGTACCAATAATAAAACACTGTCATTTGTTCCCCACTTACTTTGCTTTTCTTTTCTTCCAAAATGCCTTTCAATGTCAGCAATTTAGTCTTATCATAAGTTCCATTTAATGGAAATACCTCACCAGCACAATTCTTAGTAAGCTGGAACCAGTCATGTAGATGTTTACAACTTTCCTTCCCATAATTAAAATACATAAAACATGCAGGTGTTCCCCTTTCAGGGATTTGATCTTGCTGCTTATCTTTGCTCCCATTTTCTTATTTTATAAATCAGTAAAATAAAAATGTTAATGTTGTGAAAATGTTGTGAAGTCTGCAGTGGGAGTGCCAGATCCATTTAAGGAGGAGGTGGGATTACATCGAGGTTCAGCTCTGAGCCCTTTCTTATTTGAAATGGTGATGGACAGGTTGACAGACGAAATCAGACAGGAGTCCCCATGGACAATGATGTTTGCAGATGGCATTGTAATCTGTAGTGAGAGTAGGGAACAGGTGGAGGAGACCCTGGAGAGGTGGAGATATACTCTAGACAGGAGAGGAATGAAGGTCAGCAGGACTAAGACAGGATATATTTGTGTGAATGAGAGGGAGAACAGAGGAATGGTGAGGATGCAGGGAGTAGAGGTGGCAAAGGTGGATGAGTTTAAATACTTGGGATCAACAGTTCAGAGTAATGGTGAGTGTGGAAGAGAGGTGAAGAAGAGAGTACAGGTGGAGTGGGTGGAGAAGAGTGTCAGGAGTGATTTGTGATAGACGGGTACCAGTAAGAGTGAAAGGGAAGGTCTACAAGAGGGTAGTGAGACCAGCTATATTATACAGATTGGAGACGGTGGCATTGACAAAAAGGCAGGAGTCGGAGCTTGACGTGGCAGAGTTAAAGATGTTAAGATTTGCACTGGGTGTGACAAGGATGGACAGGATTAGGAATCAGTATAGTAGAGGCTCAGCTCAGGTTGGATGGTTTGGAGACAAAGTCAGGGAGGCAAGATTGCTTTGGTTTGGACATGTGCTGAGGAGGGATGATGGGTATATTGGGAAAAGGATGCTAAGGATGGATCTGCCAGGTAAGAAGAAAAGAGGAAGGCCTAAGATAAGGTTTATGGATGTGGTGAGAGAGGACATGCAGGTGGTTGGTGTGAAAGAGCATGATGCAAAGGACAGGAAGAAATGGAAACAGATGATCCGCTGTGGTGACCCCTAATGAGAACAGCCAAAAGAGAAGAAGAAGTAATAATAAAAATGTTAGGCTTACCTTACAACTCCTGGATCCTGGCAGTTCCAAAGACAAAAAATAACTGTAGTAATTCACACACCATACAGGGAGGGAAAAGTATTAAGTCTGTCGGCATGCAGCAATAGAGGAGAGGTTTCGATCAACCTTTTCCCACATCACCCCCTTGCTTTCATCCCTGTATGAGCTCAAAAGTTACAGCTCTAGTATCGTGGTTGGGATAATGGGGCAGATAGGTACTGTGTCCAGAACTGACCACTCTTTCGCACCCTCTGAGGGGACCTTCACACAATCACATTGTTATGTCCCAGTGTGCTTTGGGCTCATAAATTTATTTTAACAATGCATACCTCTAAGTTTTATCATGCGGTAGGCTCATGAATGTGTTTTAACAGTATATAGTCTACATCCCAATCATGCTATGGGCTCATGAACTTATTGTATAGTCTACGCCCCAATCATGCGGTGGGCTCATGAACTTGTTTTAACTTTACAGTCTATGTCCCAATCATGCGGTGGGCTCATGAACTTGTTTTAACTTTACAGTCTATGTCCCAATCATGCGGTGGGCTCATGACCTTGTTTTAACTTTACGGTCTATGTCCCAATCATGCGGTGGCTCATGACCTTGTTTTAACTTTACAGTCTTCATCCCAATCATGCGGTGGGCTCATGACCTTGTTTTAATTTTACAGTCTTTGTCCCAATCATGTGGTGGGCTCATGGCCTTGTTTTAACTTTACTTTTATCTTTTAACTTTTTCTTTTCTTTCTCTCATACTTCTTACCTTTCAATCCTGAGGGTACTGCCCTCAACACAAGGTGCCTCCTTGTGTTAATTTGTCCTATACTATATGTGCACATACATTTACTATACTCTTTACTGTGGGGTCCTCCCACTATTACTTGTATATCTTACAACCACTAAGTCAAACAAAAACACAGTCATGCACTTATACTACAAACACAGTGATGTAGTTATACTACAAACACAGTCATGTACTTATACTACAAACACCATGATGTAGTTATACTACAAACACAGTCATGTACTTATACTACAAACACCATGATGTAGTTATACTACAAACATAGTCATGCATTTATACTACAAACACAGTCATGCACTTATACTACAGACCCAGTCATACAGTTATATTACAGACACAGTCATGAAGTTATACTACAGACACAGTCATGCACTTATACTATAAACACAGTCATGAAGTTATACTACAAACACAGTCATGCACTTATACTACAAACACAGTCATGCACTTATACTGCAAACACATTCATGCACTAATACTACAGACATAGTCATGCACTAATACTACAGACACAGTCATGCACTTATACTACAAACACAGTGATGTAGTTATACTACAAACACAGCCATGCACTTATACTACAAACACAGTCATGCACTAATACTACAGACACAGTCATGGAGTTATACTACAAACACAGTCATGCACTTATACTACAAACACAGTGATGTAGTTATACTACAAACATAGTCATGCACTTAATGTACAAACACAGTCATGCACTTACATTTTTCTAAAGTTGTCTAAAAAAAAAGAAAGAAGAAAAAACACAATGCAGCCATTTTCCCTTAGAAAACAATTTCCCTGCCAAGGCTAGTATGTTTACAAACCCTGAATAGCTGCACATCTGAGTATTTGACTATGCCATACAAAGCAGTGTGGAATTCACAGAAAATCGGTGACAGGCCCTATTCCTGAACTGCCCTGCAGCAATACCAAAGTTCAGATCCAGAGAATGGCACCAAATTATTATAGTCATAAATAAATAGCATTAAGAATTTACCTTATATGGCTTTAGTCAGGAACAACACTTCAGGATGTGCAAACAGAATTTTATTCTTAGGGAGACCGTCTTCATAGCAGATGTCAAAATAGTCTCTTTGAATAGAGAAAAAACACATTTTTTATACATTTTTCTTATCAAACCTGGTCATGAACTTTCATTACGTTACAATGACTGTGTCCTATAGAAAACTTTGCAAATGTCCTCATCCCTCATGATTTTCACCTCAGACTTCACGTGAACACCTTCCTATACATGATCCATCTGCTTCCAAGGGGTCTTGTTTCTGACCTTGGATGTTTCAAACCTGCCCTAGCAGCAACGCAGTCCTAGCCTGGAGGAGTCAGACTACAAATTTCTTTTGTAGTAACTGTATCACATACTATTCTCTCTTATTACATACTAAAAGAATGCATTTTAAAAGACAGCAATACTGTGGCTTATGAAGCTGTATTTTTCCGAGCCCTGCATACAAATTATATTTGCTTTTTAACAATCGTATTATAGAATCATTAATAAACTGAAATTAATATACATTTTAATACAGTGGTCTTGTCCCATAACAATAGGTTTACTATCATTAGTTCAAATGGCAAAACATTTGCCGTTCGAAACAATGAAAAGTAAAACCAAACACAAACATTTCAACCAGACACAATGTCGACCCAAATGATCGACACATTTGAATTGACATTGTTACCGAAACCATCACGTGATAGCCATATAGGAGCTGATGTAAATCAGACTTCTATACAACATATCATGTTTTTGCAGGGGGGCAAGCCCCCCTGCACCCCCGCTACAAATATATTCTATCTCCAAGATCGCACTACAGTGGGGCTATGGATGAATTTCCAATCCCCACTGTACCGCAATCTCTGTGCAGATAGTCGAATACACTTTTGCGAATGCACTACTGCATTCGCATAAGTGTGTTCAACTATCCCATCTATTTACATTTTGTGCACGACATTCTGATTTTCCGCAGCAGTACTGCTGACAGAATGTCGTTTGCACAAACAATAGTAAACTATATATATATATATATATATATATATATATATATATATATATATATATATATATATATAAAATTTACTGGAAAAGCTCACACAGACTCTGCCACAACTTGCTGTGAGGGAAGGTTGAGTTTGCTTTTGCTTTCTTGTATTTTGAATTACTTTAGTGCCTTCTTCTATTTTGTATACTGTGATTTGTTTTCTTTACTCTGTGTTTTACTTGTATTCTGTTTTTAATTATATATTAAAACTAGGAAATAGACCACAGCTCTGTCTCTTGTGAGCCCCACAGAAACTTTTTGAGCTAAAGCTTAAAGTTACCCCCTATTCCATATCTAACTGCTTAGTGCACATTGCAGTGCTTAGGATATTAACCCAGTTTTTCCATCTTACCTTTACAATCTGCAACATCTATCACAAAACCACCAATTATTGGAGAGTCCACATTCTGCCTCTCAGTAGCTATCCTGGGATTAGTGCTTCTTTTTTGCTCCTGGTGAGAGAAGGACCATAAGGACATTATTTCCTGATCACTGGAAAGCCTAAAAAGTGCTTCATAGGTGACTGCTTGGAATTTGCGCTTATATTCTGTTCCTGGTGAGAGAAGGAGCAGAGTGCATTGAGGCGAGAGAAGGAGCAGAGTGCATTGATTCTTGACTGTTTCTGGTTGAATAGTGAGTGTCTGGGGTTGATGTTCCTGATTGGTCTGGTTGCTA
>NC_056739.1:38083958-38119554 GCF_019279795.1 Protopterus annectens
ATGTGGTAATGAAAGTCTTAGCTCGCTCTGGGTTATAACAAGTACCAAAGACTGGATGTGGTAATGAAAGTCTTAGCTCGCTCTGGGTTATAACAAGTACCAAAGACTGGATATGGTAATGAAAGTCTTAGCTCGCTCCGGGTTATAACAAGTACCAAAGACTGGATGTGGTAATGAAAGTCTTAGCTCACTCTGGGTTATAACAAGTACCAAAGACTGGATGTGGTAATGAAAGTCTTAGCTCGCTCCGGGTTATAACAAGTACCAAAGACTGGATGTGGTAATGAAAGTCTTAGCTCGCTCTGGGTTATAACAAGTACCAAAGACTGGATGTGGTAATGAAAGTCTTAGCTCACTCTGGGTTATAACAAGTACCAAAGACTGGATGTGGTAATGAAAGTCTTAGCTCGCTCTGGGTTATAACAAGTACCAAAGACTGGATGTGGTAATGAAAGTCTTAGCTCACTCTGGGTTATAACAAGTACCAAAGACTGGATGTGGTAATGAAAGTCTTAGCTCGCTCTGGGTTATAACAAGTACCAAAGACTGGATATGGTAATGAAAGTCTTAGCTCGCTCTGGGTTATAACAAGTACCAAAGACTGGATGTGGTAATGAAAGTCTTAGCTTGCTCTGGGTTATAACAAGTACCAAAGACTGGATATGGTAATGAAAGTCTTAGCTTGCTCTGGGTTATAACAAGTACCAAAGACTGGATGTGGTAATGAAAGTCTTAGCTCGCTCTGGGTTATAACAAGTACCAAAGACTGGATATGGTAATGAAAGTCTTAGCTCGCTCTGGGTTATAACAAGTACCAAAGACTGGATGTGGTAATGAAAGTCTTAGCTCGCTCTGGGTTATAACAAGTACCAAAGACTGGATGTGGTAATGAAAGTCTTAGCTCGCTCTGGGTTATAACAAGTACCAAAGACTGGATATGGTAATGAAAGTCTTAGCTTGCTCTGGGTTATAACAAGTACCAAAGACTGGATGTGGTAATGAAAGTCTTAGCTCGCTCCGGGTTATAACAAGTACCAAAGACTGGATGTGGTAATGAAAGTCTTAGCTCGCTCTGGGTTATAACAAGTACCAAAGACTGGATATGGTAATGAAAGTCTTAGCTCGCTCCGGGTTATAACAAGTACCAAAGACTGGATGTGGTAATGAAAGTCTTAGCTCACTCTGGGTTATACAAGTACCAAAGACTGGATGTGGTAATGAAAGTCTTAGCTCGCTCCGGGTTATAACAAGTACCAAAGACTGGATGTGGTAATGAAAGTCTTAGCTCGCTCTGGGTTATAACAAGTACCAAAGACTGGATGTGGTAATGAAAGTCTTAGCTCACTCTGGGTTATAACAAGTACCAAAGACTGGATGTGGTAATGAAAGTCTTAGCTCGCTCTGGGTTATAACAAGTACCAAAGACTGGATGTGGTAATGAAAGTCTTAGCTCACTCTGGGTTATAACAAGTACCAAAGACTGGATGTGGTAATGAAAGTCTTAGCTCGCTCCGGGTTATAACAAGTACCAAAGACTGGATATGGTAATGAAAGTCTTAGCTCGCTCTGGGTTATAACAAGTACCAAAGACTGGATGTGGTAATGAAAGTCTTAGCTTGCTCTGGGTTATAACAAGTACCAAAGACTGGATATGGTAATGAAAGTCTTAGCTTGCTCTGGGTTATAACAAGTACCAAAGACTGGATGTGGTAATGAAAGTCTTAGCTCGCTCTGGGTTATAACAAGTACCAAAGACTGGATATGGTAATGAAAGTCTTAGCTCGCTCTGGGTTATAACAAGTACCAAAGACTGGATGTGGTAATGAAAGTCTTAGCTCGCTCTGGGTTATAACAAGTACCAAAGACTGGATATGGTAATGAAAGTCTTAGCTCGCTCCGGGTTATAACAAGTACCAAAGACTGGATATGGTAATGAAAGTCTTAGCTCGCTCTGGGTTATAACAAGTACCAAAGACTGGATATGGTAATGAAAGTCTTAGCTCGCTCTGGGTTATAACAAGTATCAAAGACTGGATATGGTAATGAAAGTCTTAGCTTGCTCTGGGTTATAACAAGTACCAAAGACTGGATGTGGTAATGAAAGTCTTAGCTCGCTCTGGGTTATAACAAGTACCAAAGACTGGATGTGGTAATGAAAGTCTTAGCTTGCTCCGGGTTATAACAAGTACCAAAGACTGGATGTGGTAATGAAAGTCTTAGCTTGCTCTGGGTTATAACAAGTACCAAAGACTGGATATGGTAATGAAAGTCTTAGCTTGCTCTGGGTTATAACAAGTACCAAAGACTGGATATGGTAATGAAAGTCTTAGCTCGCTCCGGGTTATAACAAGTACCAAAGACTGGATATGGTAATGAAAGTCTTAGCTCACTCTGGGTTATAACAAGTAGCAAAGACTGGATGTGGTAATGAAAGTCTTAGCTCGCTCTGGGTTATAACAAGTACCAAAGACTGGATGTGGTAATGAAAGTCTTAGCTCGCTCTGGGTTATAACAAGTACCAAAGACTGGATATGGTAATGAAAGTCTTAGCTCGCTCCGGGTTATAACAAGTACCAAAGACTGGATATGGTAATGAAAGTCTTAGCTCGCTCTGGGTTATAACAAGTACCAAAGACTGGATATGGTAATGAAAGTCTTAGCTCGCTCTGGGTTATAACAAGTACCAAAGACTGGATGTGGTAATGAAAGTCTTAGCTCGCTCCGGGTTATAACAAGTACCAAAGACTGGATATGGTAATGAAAGTCTTAGCTCACTCTGGGTTATAACAAGTACCAAAGACTGGATATGGTAATGAAAGTCTTAGCTTGCTCTGGGTTATAACAAGTACCAAAGACTGGATATGGTAATAAAAGTCTTAGCTCGCTCTGGGTTATAACAAGTACCAAAGACTGGATATGGTAATGAAAGTCTTAGCTCGCTCTGGGTTATAACAAGTACCAAAGACTGGATATGGTAATGAAAGTCTTAGCTCGCTCCGGGTTATAACAAGTACCAAAGACTGGATATGGTAATGAAAGTCTTAGCTCGCTCTGGGTTATAACAAGTACCAAAGACTCCATGTGGTAATGAAAGTCTTAGCTTGCTCTGGGTTATAACAAGTACCAAAGACTGGATATGGTAATGAAAGTCTTAGCTCACTCCGGGTTATAACAAGTACCAAAGACTGGATATGGTAATGAAAGTCTTAGCTCGCTCTGGGTTATAACAAGTACCAAAGACTGGATATGGTAATGAAAGTCTTAGCTTGCTCTGGGTTATAACAAGTACCAAAGACTGGATGTGGTAATGAAAGTCTTAGCTCGCTCTGGGTTATAACAAGTACCAAAGACTGGATGTGGTAATGAAAGTCTTAGCTCGCTCCGGGTTATAACAAGTACCAAAGACTGGATATGGTAATGAAAGTCTTAGCTCACTCTGGGTTATAACAAGTACCAAAGACTCCATGTGGTAATGAAAGTCTTAGCTTGCTCTGGGTTATAACAAGTACCAAAGACTGGATATGGTAATGAAAGTCTTAGCTCGCTCTGGGTTATAACAAGTACCAAAGACTGGATATGGTAATGAAAGTCTTAGCTCACTCTGGGTTATAACAAGTACCAAAGACTGGATGTGGTAATAAAAGTCTTAGCTTGCTCTGGGTTATAACAAGTACCAAAGACTGGATGTGGTAATGAAAGTCTTAGCTCGCTCTGGGTTATAACAAGTACCAAAGACTGGATGTGGTAATGAAAGTCTTAGCTCGCTCCGGGTTATAACAAGTACCAAAGACTGGATATGGTAATGAAAGTCTTAGCTCGCTCCGGGTTATAACAAGTACCAAAGACTGGATATGGTAATGAAAGTCTTAGCTCGCTCCGGGTTATAACAACTACCAAAGACTGGATGTGGTAATGAAAGTCTTAGCTCGCTCTGGGTTATAACAAGTACCAAAGACTCCATGTGGTAATGAAAGTCTTAGCTCGCTCCGGGTTATAACAAGTACCAAAGACTGGATGTGGTAATGAAAGTCTTAGCTCGCTCTGGGTTATAACAAGTACCAAAGACTGGATATGGTAATGAAAGTCTTAGCTCGCTCTGGGTTATAACAAGTACCAAAGACTGGATGTGGTAATGAAAGTCTTAGCTCGCTCTGGGTTATAACAAGTACCAAAGACTGGATATGGTAATGAAAGTCTTAGCTTGCTCTGGGTTATAACAAGTACCAAAGACTGGATGTGGTAATGAAAGTCTTAGCTCGCTCTGGGTTATAAGAAGTACCAAAGACTGGATGTGGTAATGAAAGTCTTAGCTCACTCTGGGTTATAACAAGTACCAAAGACTGGATGTGGTAATGAAAGTCTTAGCTCGCTCCGGGTTATAACAAGTACCAAAGACTGGATGTGGTAATGAAAGTCTTAGCTCGCTCTGGGTTATAACAAGTACCAAAGACTGGATATGGTAATGAAAGTCTTAGCTCACTCTGGGTTATAACAAGTACCAAAGACTGGATGTGGTAATGAAAGTCTTAGCTCGCTCCGGGTTATAACAAGTACCAAAGACTGGATGTGGTAATGAAAGTCTTAGCTCGCTCTTTGTTATAACAAGTACCAAAGACTGGATGTGGTAATGAAAGTCTTAGCTCACTTTGGGTTATAACAAGTACCAAAGACTGGATGTGGTAATGAAAGTCTTAGCTCGCTCTGGGTTATAACAAGTACCAAAGACTGGATGTGGTAATGAAAGTCTTAGCTCACTCTGGGTTATAACAAGTACCAAAGACTGGATGTGGTAATGAAAGTCTTAGCTCGCTCCGGGTTATAACAAGTACCAAAGACTGGATGTGGTAATGAAAGTCTTAGCTCGCTCTGGGTTATAACAAGTACCAAAGACTGGATGTGGTAATGAAAGTCTTAGCTTGCTCTGGGTTATAACAAGTACCAAAGACTGGATATGGTAATGAAAGTCTTAGCTTGCTCTGGGTTATAACAAGTACCAAAGACTGGATGTGGTAATGAAAGTCTTAGCTCGCTCTGGGTTATAACAAGTACCAAAGACTGGATATGGTAATGAAAGTCTCAGCTCGCTCTGGGTTATAACAAGTACCAAAGACTGGATGTGGTAATGAAAGTCTTAGCTCGCTCTGGGTTATAACAAGTACCAAAGACTGGATATGGTAATGAAAGTCTTAGCTCGCTCCGGGTTATAACAAGTACCACAGACTGGATATGGTAATGAAAGTCTTAGCTCGCTCTGGGTTATAACAAGTACCAAAGACTGGATATGGTAATGAAAGTCTTAGCTCGCTCTGGGTTATAACAAGTACCAAAGACTGGATATGGTAATGAAAGTCTTAGCTTGCTCTGGGTTATAACAAGTACCAAAGACTGGATGTGGTAATGAAAGTCTTAGCTCGCTCTGGGTTATAACAAATACCAAAGACTGGATGTGGTAATGAAAGTCTTAGCTCGCTCCGGGTTATAACAAGTACCAAAGACTGGATGTGGTAATGAAAGTCTTAGCTTGCTCTGGGTTATAACAAGTACCAAAGACTGGATATGGTAATGAAAGTCTTAGCTTGCTCTGGGTTATAACAAGTACCAAAGACTGGATGTGGTAATGAAAGTCTTAGCTCGCTCTGGGTTATAACAAGTACCAAAGACTGGATATGGTAATGAAAGTCTTAGCTCGCTCCGGGTTATAACAAGTACCAAAGACTGGATATGGTAATGAAAGTCTTAGCTCACTCTGCGTTATAACAAGTACCAAAGACTGGATGTGGTAATGAAAGTCTTAGCTTGCTCTGGGTTATAACAAGTACCAAAGACTGGATGTGGTAATGAAAGTCTTAGCTCGCTCTGGGTTATAACAAGTACCAAAGACTGGATATGGTAATGAAAGTCTTAGCTCGCTCTGGGTTATAACAAGTACCAAAGACTGGATATGGTAATGAAAGTCTTAGCTCGCTCTGGGTTATAACAAGTACCAAAGACTGGATATGGTAATGAAAGTCTTAGCTTGCTCTGGGTTATAACAAGTACCAAAGACTGGATGTGGTAATGAAAGTCTTAGCTCGCTCTGGGTTATAACAAGTACCAAAGACTGGATGTGGTAATGAAAGTCTTAGCTCGCTCCGGGTTATAACAAGTACCAAACACTGGATATGGTAATGAAAGTCTTAGCTCGCTCTGGGTTATAACAAGTACCAAAGACTGGATGTGGTAATGAAAGTCTTAGCTCGCTCCGGGTTATAACAAGTACCAAAGACTGGATGTGGTAATGAAAGTCTTAGCTCGCTCCGGGTTATAACAAGTACCAAAGACTGGATGTGGTAATGAAAGTCCTAGCTCGCTCTGGGTTATAACAAGTACCAAAGACTGGATGTGGTAATGAAAGTCTTAGCTCGCTCTGGGTTATAACAAGTACCAAAGACTGGATGTGGTAATGAAAGTCTTAGCTCGCTCCGGGTTATAACAAGTACCAAAGACTGGATATGGTAATGAAAGTCTTAGCTCACTCTGGGTTATAACAAGTACCAAAGACTGGATATGGTAATGAAAGTCTTAGCTTGCTCTGGGTTATAACAAGTACCAAAGACTGGATATGGTAATAAAAGTCTTAGCTCGCTCCGGGTTATAACAAGTACCAAAGACTGGATATGGTAATGAAAGTCTTAGCTCGCTCTGGGTTATAACAAGTACCAAAGACTGGATATGGTAATGAAAGTCTTAGCTCGCTCCGGGTTATAACAAGTACCAAAGACTGGATATGGTAATGAAAGTCTTAGCTCGCTCTGGGTTATAACAAGTACCAAAGACTCCATGTGGTAATGAAAGTCTTAGCTTGCTCTGGGTTATAACAAGTACCAAAGACTGGATATGGTAATGAAAGTCTTAGCTCGCTCCGGGTTATAACAAGTACCAAAGACTGGATATGGTAATGAAAGTCTTAGCTCGCTCTGGGTTATAACAAGTACCAAAGACTGGATATGGTAATGAAAGTGTTAGCTTGCTCTGGGTTATAACAAGTACCAAAGACTGGATGTGGTAATGAAAGTCTTAGCTCGCTCTGGGTTATAACAAGTACCAAAGACTGGATGTGGTAATGAAAGTCTTAGCTCGCTCCGGGTTATAACAAGTACCAAAGACTGGATATGGTAATGAAAGTCTTAGCTCACTCTGGGTTATAACAAGTACCAAAGACTCCATGTGGTAATGAAAGTCTTAGCTTGCTCTGGGTTATAACAAGTACCAAAGACTGGATATGGTAATGAAAGTCTTAGCTCGCTCTGGGTTATAACAAGTACCAAAGACTGGATATGGTAATGAAAGTCTTAGCTCGCTCTGGGTTATAACAAGTACCAAAGACTGGATGTGGTAATGAAAGTCTTAGCTCGCTCTGGGTTATAACAAGTACCAAAGACTGGATGTGGTAATGAAAGTCTTAGCTCGCTCTGGATTATAACAAGTACCAAAGACTGGATGTGGTAATGAAAGTCTTAGCTCGCTCCGGGTTATAACAAGTACCAAAGACTGGATATGGTAATGAAAGTCTTAGCTCGCTCCGGGTTATAACAAGTACCAAAGACTGGATATGGTAATAAAAGTCTTAGCTCGCTCCGGGTTATAACAAGTACCAAAGACTGGATGTGGTAATGAAAGTCTTAGCTCGCTCTGGGTTATAACAAGTACCAAAGACTCCATGTGGTAATGAAAGTCTTAGCTCGCTCCGGGTTATAACAAGTACCAAAGACTGGATATGGTAATGAAAGTCTTAGCTTGCTCTGGGTTATAACAAGTACCAAAGACTGGATGTGGTAATGAAAGTCTTAGCTCGCTCTGGGTTATAACAAGTACCAAAGACTGGATGTTGTAATGAAAGTCTTAGCTCACTCTGGGTTATAACAAGTACCAAAGACTGGATGTGGTAATGAAAGTCTTAGCTCGCTCCGGGTTATAACAAGTACCAAAGACTGGATGTGGTAATGAAAGTCTTAGCTCGCTCTGGGTTATAACAAGTACCAAAGACTGGATATGGTAATGAAAGTCTTAGCTCGCTCCGGGTTATAACAAGTACCAAAGACTGGATATGGTAATGAAAGTCTTAGCTTGCTCTGGGTTATGAACCAAGCATTGTGCAATGATGATGCTTAAATAATTGAGGAGAGTCAATTAAAAATGCAAACAAGGCACTGTTACCAACTAAAAATAGCACACTCATCTTTCCTTTACACAATCCGGAGCCAGAAAATGACTCGGGTCACCTCTACTCTCACTAAAATGGGACCAAGGCAGTTCTAACTAAAGACTGTAAAAAGGTCAAAAAGTGTAGATACTCAAAACAGTAACACCCAATTAATACAGCTGTGACAAAAACAATGCGAGAAACAAGTACTGAAACAGTGGATTTGGTAATATAACTTTTAGCTTTTGTACAGTTTAGAAGAAACAAGCAACAGCCTTCTTCTCAAGTAGCATGGTTGCCAAACATTGCCAAACACCTCAGAACTTGTAGGTTATGAGCTATGTGTTGTACACGTTCAGTTATGCTGTGTGTTTGACTTCACTGTTTTATGATATTACCAAACACATTCAGTGATGCTTAGTGTTCTAACTTCACTGTTTTATGATATTACCAAACATGTTCAATGACGCTGAGTGTTCTAACTTCACTGTTTTATCATATTACCAAACACATTTCGTGATGATGACTGTTCGAACTTCACTGTTTTATGATATTACCAAATACGTTCAATGAAGCTGAGTGTTAGCTTCACTGTTTTATGATATTACCAAACATGATCAGTGATGCTGAGTGTTCTAACTTCACTGTTTTATGATATTGCCAAGCACGTTTCATAATGCTGAGTGTTGTAACTTCACTGTTTTATGATATTACCAAACATGTTCAGTGACGCTGAGTGTTCTAACTTCACTGTTATATCATATCACCAAACACATTTCATGATGCTGAGTGTTCGGACTTCACTGTTTTATGATATTACCAAACACGTTCAGTAATGCTGTGTTCTGACTTCACTGTTTTGATATTACCAAACACGTTCATGATGCTGAGTGTTCTAACTTCACTGTTTTATGATATTACTAAACACATTCAGTGATGCTGTGTGTTCTAACTTCACTGTTTTATAATATTACCTAAACACGTTCAGTGACGGTGTGTTCTAACTTCACTGTTTTTTGATATTAGCAAACACATTCAGTTATACTGAGTGTTCTAACTTCACTGTTTTATGATATTACCAAACACATTCAGTTATGCTGAGTGTTCTAACTTCACTGTTTTATGATATTACCAAACACGTTTAGTGATACTGAGTGTTCTAACTTCACTGTTTTATGATATTACCAAACACATTCAGTGATGCTGAGTGTTCTAACTTCATTGTTTTATGATATTACCAAACATGTTCAGTGATGCTGAGTGTTCTAACTTCACTGTTTTATATTACCAAACATGTTCAGTGATGCTGAGTGTTCTAACTTCACTGTTTTATGATATTACCAAACACGTTTAGTGATGCTGAGTGTTCTAACTTCACTGTTTTATGATATTACCAAACACATTCAGTGATGCTGTGTGTTCTAACTTCACTGTTTTATAATATTACCTAAACACGTTCAATGACGCTGAGTGTTCTAACTTCACTGTTTTTTGATATGACCAAACACATTCAGTAATGCTGAGTGTTCTAACTTCACTGTTTTATGATATTACTAAACACATTCAGTGATGCTGTGTGTTCTAACTTCACTGTTTTATAATATTACCTAAACACATTCAATGACGCTGAGTGTTCTAACTTCACTGTTTTTTGATATGACCAAACACATTCAGTTATGCTGAGTCTTCTAACTTCACTGTTTTATCATATTACCAAACACATTTCGTGATGCTGAGTGTTCAAACTTCACTGTTTTATGATATTACCAAACACGTTCAATGAAGCTGAGTGTTAGCTTCACTGTTTTATGATATTACCAAACACGTTCAGTGATGCTGAGTGTTCTAACTTCACTGTTTTATGATATTACCAAACATGTTCAGTGATGCTGAGTGTTCTAATTTCACTGTTTTATCATATTACCAAACACATTTCGTGATGCTGAGTGTTCTAACTTTACTGTTTTATGATATTACTAAACACATTCAGTGATGCTGTGTGTTCTAACTTCACTGTTTTATAATATTACCTAAACACGTTCAGTGATGCTGAGTGTTCTAACTTCACTGTTTTATGATATTACCAAACACGTTTAGCGATACTGAGTGTTCTAACTTCACTTTCTTCTTCTTCTTTCAGCTGATCCCATCAGGGGTCACCACAGTGGATCATCTGTTTCCATTTCTTCCTGTCCTCTGCATCTTGCTCTGTCACACCAACCACCTGCATGTCCTCTCTCACCACAAACATAATCCTTATCTTAGGCCTTCCTCTTTTCCTGTTACCTGGCAGATTCATCCTTAGCATCTTTTTCCCAATATACTCAGCATCCCTCCTCAGCACATGTCCAAACCAACATAATCATGCCTCTCTGGCTATGTCTCCAAACCTTCCAACCTGGGCTGACCCTCTAATATACTTATTCCTAATCCTGTCCATCCTCGTCACACCCAGTGCAAATCTTAACATCTTTAACTCTGCTACGTCCAGCTCTGACTCCTGCCTTTTTGTCAGTGCCACTGTCTCCAACCCATATAACATAGCTGGTCTCACTACCCTCTTGTAGACCTTCCCTTTCACTCTTACTGGTACTCGTCTGTCACAAATCACTCCTGACACTCTTCTTCACTCACTCCATCCTGCCTGTACTCTCTTCTTCACCTCTCTTCCACATTCACCATTACTCTGAACTGTTGATCACAAGTATTTAAACTCATCCACCTTCGCCACCTCTACTCCCTGCATCCTCACCATTCCTCTATCCTCCCTCTCATTCACACACATATATTCTGTCTTAGTCCTGCTGACCTTCATTCCTCTTCTCTCTAGAGAATACCTCCACCTCTCCAGGGTCTCCTCCACCTGTTCCCTACTCTCACTACAGATCACAATGTCATCTGCAAACATCATAGTCCACAAGGACTCCTGTCTGATCTCGTCTGTCAACCTGTCCATCACCATTGCAAATAAGAAAGGGCTCAGAGCTGATCCTTGATGTAATCCCACACCCACCTTAAATGCATCCATCACTCCCACCGCAGACCTCACCTCTGTCACACTACCCTCGTACATATCCTGTACCACTCTTACATACTTCTCTGACACTCCCGACTTCCTCATACAATACCACAACTCCTCTCTAGCCACCCTGTCATATGCTTTCTCTAGGTCCACAAAGACAAAATGCAATTCCTTCTGACCTTCTCTGTACTTCTCCATCACCACTCTCAGAGCAAACATCTCATCTGTAGTGCTCTTTCCTGGCATGAAACCATACTGCTGATCACCAATCATCACCTCCCTTCTTAACCTAGCTTCCACTACTCTTTCCCATAACTTCATGCTGTGACTGATCAATTTAATCCCTTTGTAGTTACTACAGCTCTGCACATCACCCTTATTCTTAAAAATCGGTACCAAAACACTCTTTCTCCATTCCTCAGGCATCCTCTCACTTTCCAAGATTTCATTAAACAATCTAGTTAAAGACTCCACTGCCGTTTCACCTAAACACCTCCATGCTTCCACAGGTATGTCATCTGGACCAACAGCCTTTCCATTCTTCATCCTCTTCATAGCTATCCTTTCTTCCTCCTTGCTAATCCACTGCACTTCATGATTCACTATCCGCACATCATCAATCCTTCGTTCCCTCTCATTCTCTTCATTCATCAGCCCCTCAAAGTACTCTTTCCATCTGCTCAACACACTCTCCTCACTTGTGAGTACATTTCCCTCATTATCCTTTATCACCTTCACCTGCTGCACATCTTTCCTAGCTCGGTCCCTCTGTCTAGCCAATCGGTACAGGTCCTTTTCTCCCTCCTTAGTGTTCAACCTTTCATACAACTCTTCATACGCCTTATCCTTAGCCTTCGCCAACTCTCTCTTTGCCATGCACCTCATCTCCTTATACTCCTGTCTACTTTCTTCATCTCTCTGACAATCCCACTTCTTCTTCACCGACCTCTTTCTCTGTATACTCTCCTGTACTTCTTCATTCCACCACCAGGTCTCCTTGTCCTCCTTCCTCTTTCCAGATGTCACACCAAGCACCTTTCTAGCCATCTCTCTTACTAGCTCTGCTGCAGTTACCTAGCTATTTGGTAACTCTTCACTGCCACCAAGTGCCTGTCTTAAGTCATCCTTGAACTCCACCTCAGAATTACCCTTTTTCAATTTCCACCATTTGATCCTTGGTGCTGCCCTCACACTCCTCCTCCTCTTCTTGATCACCAACGTCATCCTACAAACCACCATCCTATGCTGCCTAACTACACTTTCCTCTGCCACCACTTTACAGTCTGCAATCTCCTTCAGACTGGCCCTTCTACATAAGATTTAATCCACCTGTGTGCATCTTCCTCCACTCTTGTATGTCACCCTATGCTCCTCCCTCTTGTTAAAATATGTATTCACCACAGCCAATGTCCATCCTTTTCACAAAATCCACTACCATCTGACCTTCTGCATTCCTTTGCTTAACACCATACCTACCCATCACTTCCTCATCCCCTCTGTTCCCTTCAGCAACATGCCCATTGAAATCTGCTCCAATCACCACTCTCTCAACCTTGGGTGCAGTCATCACCACTTCATCCAACTCACTCCAAAATGTTTCTTTCTCATCCATCGCACACCCAACTTGTGGAGCATATGCACTGACAACATTCATCATTACACCATCACTTTCCAGCTTCATAAACATCACTCTATCCGACACTCTTTTTCACCTCTAAAACACTCTAGCATACTGGTCCTTTAGGATAACCCCTACACCATTTCTCCTCCCATCCACACCATGATAAAACAATTTGAACCCGCCTCCAATACACCTAGCCTTGCTCCCCTTACATCTGGTCTCTTGCACACACAATATACCAACCTTCCTTCTGTCCATCATATCAGCTAGCTCTCTCCCTATACCAGTCATTCTGCCAACATTCAATGTTCCGACCCTCTCTACCACAGTCCTAGCCTTTACCTTCCTTCGGGCATGCCTTCCCCCTCTTCTCCTCCTTCTGCCAACAGTAGCCCAATTTCCACCAGCACCCTGTTGACCAACATTACTGGTGGTGGTTGTTGTTAACCTGGGCCTCAACCGATCCGGTATGTATATCTGTACTGTTGTCCGCATGTAGGATTTGGCAAAATTTTATGGTGGATGCCCTTCCTGACACAACCCTCCCCATTTATCTGGGCTTGAGACTGGCACAAAGAAATACAGTGGCTTGTGCATCCCCAGTGGCTGGGTTTATGATATTACCAAACAAATTCAGTTATGCTGAGTGATCTAACTTCAGTGTTTTATGATATTACCAAACACATTCAGTTATGTCGAGTGTTCTAACTTCACTGTTTTATGATATTACCAAACACATTCAGTTATGCTGAGTGTTCTGACTTCACTGTTTTATGATATTACCAAACGCATTCAGTGATTCTGAGTGTTCTAACGTCACTGTTTTATGATATTACTGAACACGTTTAATGATACTGAGTGTTCTAACTTCACTGTTTTATGATATCATGAAACATGTTTTGTGATGCAGAGTGTTCTAAATTCACTGTTTTATGATATTACCAAACACGTTCAGTGATTCTGAGTGTTCTAACTTCACTGTTTTATGATATTACCAAACATGTTCAGTGATGCTGAGTGTTCTAACTTCACTGTTTTATGATATTACCAAACACGTTCAATTATGCTGAGTGTTCAAACTTCACTGTTTTATACTACCAAAAAAGTTCAGTGATGCTGAGTGTTCTAACTTCACTGTTTTATGACATTACCAAATGCGTTCAGTGATGGTGAGTGTTCTAACTTCACTGTTTTATGATATTACTAAACACGTTCAGCGCTGCTAAGTGTTCTAACTTCACTGTTTTATGATACTACCAAACACGTTTAGCTATGCAGTGTTCTAACTTCACTGTTTTATGATATTACCAAACACATTCAGTGATGCTGAGTGTTCTAACTTCACTGTTTTATGATATTACCAAACACGTTCAGTGATGCTGAGTGTTCTAACTTCACTGTTTTATGATATTGCCAAACACGTTCAGTGATGCTAAGTGTTCCAACTTCACTGTTTTTTGATATCACCAAACACATTCAGTTATTCTGCGTGTTCTAACTTCACTGTTTTATGATATTACCAAACAAATTCAGTTATGCTGAGTGTTGTAACTTCACTGTTCTATGCTATTACCAAACACATTCAGTGATACTGTGTGTTCTAACTTCATTGTTTTTTGATATTACCAAACATGTTTTGTGATGCTGAGTATTCTAACTTCACTGTTTTATATTACCAAACACGTTCAGTGATGCCGAGTGTTCTAACTTCACTGTTTTGTATTACCAAACACACTCAGTGATGCTGAGTGTTCTAACTTCATTGTTTTACGATATTACCAAACATGGTCAGTGATGCTGAGTGTTCTAACTTCACTGTTTTATGATATTACCAAACATATTTTGTGATGCTGAGTGTTCTAACATCACTGTTTTATGATATTACCAAAAGCGTTTAACAATACTGTGTTTTCTAACTTCACTGTTTTATGATGTCATCAAATTTGTTTTGTGATGCTGACTGTTCTAAATTCACTGTTTTATGATATTACCAAACATGTTTAGCGATGCTGAGTGGTCTAACTTCACTATTCTATATTAAAAAACACGTTCAGTGATGCTGAGTGGTCTAACTTCACTGTTTTATGATATTACCAAACACATTCAGTGATTCTGAGTGTTCTAACGTCACTGTTTTATGATATTACTGAACACATTTAACGATACTGAGTGTTCTAACTTCACTGTTTTATGATATCATGAAACATGTTTCGTGATGCTGAGTGTTCTAAATTCACTGTTTTATGATATTACCAAACACGTTCAGTGATGCTGAGTGTTCTAACTTCACTGTTTTATGATATTACCAAACATGTTCAGTGATGCTGAGTGTTCTAACTTCACTATTTTATGATATTACCAAACATGTTCAGTGTTGCCCTGTGTTCTAAATTCACTGTTTTATTATATTAACAAACACGTTCAGCTATGCTAAGTGTTCAAACTTCACTGTTTTATATTACCAAACAAGTGCAGTAATGCAGAGTGTTCTAACTTCACTGTTTTATGATATTACCAAATGCATTAAGTGATGCTGAGTGTTCTAACTTCACTGTTTTATGATATTACCAAACACGTTCAGTGCTGCTAAGTGTTCTATCTTCACTGTTTTATGATAATACCAAACTTGTTTAGCTATGCGGAGTGTTTCTAACTTCACTGTTTTATGATATTACCAAACATGTTCAGTGATGCTGAGTGTTCTAACTTCACTGTTTTATGATATTACCAAACACATTCAGTGATGCTGAGTGTTCTAACTTCACTGTTTTATGATATTACCAAACATGTTCAGTGATGCTGAGTGTTCTAACTTCACTGTTTTTTGATATCACCAAACACATTCAGTTATGCTGAGTGCTCTAACTTCACTGTTTTATGATATTACCAAACAAATTCAGTTATGCTGAGTGCTCTTACTTAACTGTTTTATATTACCAAACACATTCAGTTATGCTCAGTGTTCTAACTTCACTGTTTTATGATATTACCAAACACATTCAGTTATGCTGAGTGTTGTAACTTTACTGTTTTATGATATTACCAAACACATCTAGCGATACCGAGTGTTCTAACTTCACTGTTTTATGATATTACCAAAGACGTTCAGTGATGATGAGTGTTTTAGCTTCACAGTTTTATCATATTACCAAGCATGTTTAGTTATGCTGAGTGTTATAACTTCACTGTTTTATGATATTATCAAACACGTTTAGCGATACTGCATGTTCTAACTTCACTGTTTTATGACAATACCAAGCTTATTTAGTGATACTGAATGTTCTAACTTTACTGTTTTATGGCAATACCAAACACATTCAGTGATGCTGAGTGTTCTAACTTCATTGTTTTATGATATTAACAAGCACGTTTCGTAATGCTGAGTGTTCTAACTTCACTGTTTTATGATATTACCAAACACGTTTCGTGTGGCTGAGTGTTCTAAACGTACTGTTTTATGATATTAACAAACATTTTTAGTGATGCTGAGTGTTCAAACTTCACTGTTTTATGATATTCCCAAACATGTTTGGTGATACTGAGTGTTCTAAATTCACTGTTCTATGATATTACCAAACATGTTTCGTGATGCTGAGTGTTCTAACCTCACTGTTTTATATTACCAAACACAGTGACACTGAGTGTTCTAACTTCACTGTTTTATGATATTAGCAAACATGGTCAGTGATGCTGAGTGTTCTAACTGCACTGTTTTATGATATTACCAAACATGTTTTGTGATGCTGAGTGTTCTAATTTCACTGTTTTATGATATTACCAAACACATTTCATGAGGCTGAGTGTTCTAAACGTACTGTTTTATGATATTAACAAACATGTTTATTGATGTTGAGTGTTCTAACGTCACTGTTTTATGATATTACCAAACATGTTTGGTGATACTGAGTGTTCTAATTTCACTGTTCTATGATATTTCCAAACAAATTCAGTAATACTGAGTGTTCTAACTTCACTGTTTTATGACATTACCAAACACATTTCATTATGGTGAGTGTTCTAACTTCACTGTTTTATGATATTACCAAACACATTCAGTGATGCTGAGTGTTCTAACTTCATTGTTTTATGATATTACCAAACATGTTTTGTGATGCTGAGTGTTCTAAGTTCATTGTTTTATGATATTACCAAATGCATTCAGTGATGCTGAGTGTTCTAACTTCACTGTTTTATATTACCAAACATGTTCAGTGATGCCAAGAGTTCTAACTTCACGGTTTTATATTACCAAACACAGCGAGTGATGCTGAGTTTTCTAACTTCACTGTTTTATGATATTACCAAACATGGCCAGTGATGCTGAGTGTTCTAACTTTACTGTTTTATGATATTACCAAACACGTTTTGTGATGCTGAGTGTTCTAACCTCACTGTTTTATGATATTACCAAACACATTTTGTTCTGCTGAGTGTTATAACTTCACTGTTTTATGATCTTACCAAACATGTTTAGCGATACTGAGTGTTCTAATGTCACTGTTTTATGATATTACTGAAAACATTTAACAATACTGAGTGTTCTAACTTCACTGTTTTATGATGTCATCAAACATGTTTCGTGATGCTGAGTGTTCTAAATTCACTATTTTCTGATATTACCAAACATGTTTATAAATGATGAGTGTTCTAACTTCACTGTTCTATATTACCAAACACGTTCAGTGATGCTGAGTGGTCTAACTTCACTGTTTTATGATATTACCAAACACATTCAGTGATTCTGAGTGTTCTAATTTCACTGTTTTATGATATTACCAAACATGGTTAGTGATGCTGAGTGTTCTAACTTCACTGTTTTATGATATCAGCAAACATGTCCAGTGTTGCCTTGTGTTCTAATGTCACTGTTTTTTGATATTACCAAACACCTTCAGTTACACTGAGTGTTCACACTTCACTGTTTTATACTACCAAACAAGTTCAGTGATGCTGAGTGCTCTAACGTCACTGTTTTTTGATATTACCAAATGCATTCAGTGATGCTGAGTGTTCTAACTTCACTGTTTTATGATATTAACAAATGCATTCAGTGGTGCTGAGTGTTCTCAGTTCACTGTTTTATAATATTACCAAACACGTTCAGTGATGCTGAGTGTTCTAATTTTACTGTTTTGTGATAGTACCAAACAGATTCAGTGATGCTGGGTGTTCTAACTTCAATATTTTATGATAATCCCAAACACGTTTAGCTAGTTCTAACTTCACTGTTTTATATTACCAAACATATTCAGTGATGTTGTGTGTTCTAAGCTCACTGTTTTATATTACCAAAGATGTTCAGTGATGCTGAGTGTTCTAACTTCACTGTTTTATGATATTACCAAACAAATTCAGTTACGCTGAGTGCTCTTATGTACCTGTTTTATATTACCAAACACAGTTATGCTCAGTATTCTAACTTCACTGTTTTATGATATTACCAAACACATTCAGTTATGCTGAGTGTTGTAACTTCACTGTTTTATGATATTACCAAACACATCTAGAGATACTGAGTGTTCTAACTTCACTGTTCTATGCTATTACCTAACACATTCAGTGATGCTGAGTGTTCTAACTTCACTGTTTTATGACATTACCAAACATGTTCAGTAATGCTGAGTGCTCTAACTTCACTGTTTTATATTACCAAACATGTTCAGTTATGCTGAGTGTTCTAACTTCACTGTTTTCTGGTATTACCAAACATGTTCAGTTATGCTGACTGTTCTAACTTCACTGTTTTATATTACCAAACATGTTCAGTTATGCTGAGTGTTCTAACTTCACTGTTTTATGATATTACCAAATACATTCAGTGATGCTGTGTGTTCTAACTTCACTGTTTTATGATATTACCAAACATGTTCAGTAATGCTGAGTGTTCTAACTTCACTGTTTTATGATATTACCAAAGATGTTCAGTGATGATGAGTGTTTTAGCTTCACAGTTTTATCATATTACCAAGCATGTTTAGTTATGCTGAGTGTTATAACTTCACTGTTTTATGATATTATCAAACATGTTTAGCGATACTGCATGTTCTAACTTCACTGTTTTATGATAATACCAAGCTCATTTAGTGATACTGAATGTTCTAACTTTACTCTTTTATGATATTACCAAACACATTCAGTGATGCTGAGTGTTCTGACTTCATTGTTTTATGATATTACCAAGCATGTTTCATAATGCGGAGTGTTCTAACTTCACTGTTTTATGATATTACCAAACATGTTCAGTGATGCTGAGTGTTCTAACCTCACTGTTTTATATTACCAAACACAGTGATGCTGAATATTCTAACTTCACTGTTCTATGATATTACCAAACACGTTTTGTGATGCTGAGTGTTCTAACTTCACTGTTTTATGATATTACCAAACATGTTTTGTGAGGCTGAGTGTTCTAAATGTACTGTTTTATGATATTAACAAACATGTTTAGTGATGCTGAGTGTTCTAACTTCACTGTTTTATGATATCACCAAACACATTAAGTGATTCTGAGTGTTCTAACTTCACTGTTTTATGATATTATCAAACATGTTTGGTGATACTGAGTGTTCTAAATTCACTGTTCTATGATATTACCAAACACATTCAGTGATGCTGAGTGTTCTAACTTCACTGTTTTATATTACCAAACACGTTTAGTGATACTGAGTGTTCTAACTTCACTATTTTATGATATTACCAAACACATTCAGTGATGCTGAGTGTTCTAACTTCATTGTTTTATGATATTACCAAACATGTTTCGTGATGCTGTGTTCTAACCTCACATTTTTATGATATTACCAAACACATTTTGTTCTGCTGAGTGTTATAACTTCACTGTTTTATGATCTTACCAAACAGTTTAGTGATACTGAGTGTTCTAACGTCACTGTTTTATGATATTACCGAAAACGTTTAACAATACTGAGTGTTCTAACTTCACTGTTTTATGATGTCATCAAACACGTTTCATGATGCTGAGTGTTCTAAATTCACTATTTTCTGATATTACCAAACATGTTTATAAATGATGAGTGTTCTAACTTCACTGTCCTATAGTACCAAACACGTTCAGTGATGCTGAGTGGTCTAACTTCACTGTTTTATGATATTACCAAACATGTTCAGTAATTCTGAGTGTTCTAATTTCACTGTTTTATGATATTACCAAACATGGTTAGTGATGCTGAGTGTTCTAACTTCACTGTTTTGTGATATTAGCAAACATGCCCAGTGTTGCCTTGTGTTCTAACGTCACTGTTTTTTGATATTACCAAACACCTTCAGTTACGCTGAGTGTTCAAACTTCACTGTTTTATACTACCAAACAAGTTCAGTGATGCTGAGTGCTCTAACTTCACTGTTTTTTGATATTACCAAATGCATTCAGTGATGCTGAGTGTTCTAACTTCACTGTTTTATGATATTACCAAATGCATTCAGTGGTGCTGAGTGTTCTCAGTTCACTGTTTTATGATATTACCAAACACGTTCAGTGATGCTGATTGTTCTAATTTTACTGTTTTGTGATAGTACCAAACAGATTCAGTGATGCCGAGTGTTCTAACTTCAATATTTTATGATAATACCAAACACGTTTAGCTATGCTGAGTGTTCTAACTTCACTGTTTTATGATATTACCAAACATATTCAGTGATGTTGTGTGTTCTAAGCTCACTGTTTTATATTACCAAGCATGTTCATTGATGCTGAGTGTTCTAACTTCACTGTTTTTTGATATTACAAAACACATTCAGTTTTGCTGAGTGTTTTAACTTTACTGTTTTATGATATTACCAAACACGTTTAGTGATACTGAGTGTTCTAACTTCACTTTTCTATGCTATTACCAACCACATTCAGTGATGCCTAGTGTTCTAACTTCACTGTTTTATGATATTACCAAATGCATTCAGTAATGCTGAGTGTTTTATCTTCACTGTTTTATGATATTACCAAACATGTTTAGTTATGCTGAGTGTTCTAACTGCCCTGTTTTATGATATTACCAAACACGTTTAGCGATACTGAGTTTTCTAACTTTATGGTTTTATGATATTACCAGTCACATTCAGTGATGCTGAGTGTTTTAAGTTCACTGTTTCATGATATTAGCAAAGATGATTCGTGATGCTGAGTGTTCTAACTTCACTGTTTTATGATATTACCAAACACGTTCAGTTATGCTGAGTGTTCTAAATTCACTGTTTTATATTACCAAACACGTTCAGTGATGCCGAGTGTTCTAACTTCACTGTTGTATATTACCAAAAATGTTTTGTTATGCTGAGTGTTATAACTTCACTGTTTTATGATCTTACAAACACATTTAGCGATACTGAGTGTTCTAACTTCATTGTTTTATGATATTACCAAACATGTTTTGTGATGCTGAGTGTTCTAAGTTCATTGTTTTATGATATTACCAAACGCATTCAGTGATGCTGAGTGTTCTAACTTCACTGTTTTATATTACCAAACACGTTCAGTGATGCTGAGAGTTCTAACTTCACGGTTTTATATTACCAAACACACTCAGTGATGCTGAGTCTTCTAACTTCACTGTTTTATGATATTACCAAACATGGTCAGTGATGCTGAGTGTTCTAACTTTACTGTTTTATGATATTACCAAATACGTTTCTTGATGCTGAGTGTTCTAACCTCACTGTTTTATGATATTACCAAACACATTTTGTCCTGCTGAGTGTTATAACTTCACTGTTTTATGATCTTACCAAACACGTTTAGCGATACTGAGTGTTCTAACTTCACTATTTTCTGATATTAGCAAACATGTTTATAAATGATGAGTGTTCTAACTTTGCTGTTCTATATTACCAAACACGTTCAGTGATGATGAGTGGTCTAACTTCACTGTTTTATGATATTACCAAACACGTTCAGTGATTCTGAGTGTTCTAATTACACTGTTTTATGATGTTACCAAACATGGTTAGTGATGCTGAGTGTTCTAACTTCACTGTTTTGTGATATTAGCAAACATGACCAGTGTTGCCTTGTGTTCTAACTTAACTGTTTTTTGATATTACCAAACACCTTCAGTTACGCTGAGTGTTCAGACTTCACTGTTTTATACTACCAAACAAGTTCAGTGATGCTGAGTGCTCTAACTTCACTGTGTTTTGATATTACCAAATGCATTCAGTGATGCTGAGTGTTCTAACTTCACTGTTTTATGATATTAACAAATGCATTCAGTGGTGCTGAGTGTTCTCAGTTCACTGTTTTATAATATTACCAAACACGTTCAGTGATGCTGTGTGTTCTAATTTTACTGTTTTGTGATAGTACCAAACAGATTCAGTGATGCTGGGTGTTCTAACTTCAATATTTTATGATAATCCCAAACACGTTTAGCTAGTTTTAACTTCACTGTTTTATGATATTACCAAACATATTCAGTGATGTTGTGTGTTCTAAGCTCACTGTTTTATATTACCAAAGACATTCAGTGATGCTGAGTGTTCTAACTTCACTGTTTTATGATATTACCAAACAAATTCAGTTACGCTGAGTGCTCTTACTTAACTGTTTTATATTACCAAACACATTCAGTTATGCTCAGTATTCTAACTTCACTGTTTTATGATATTACCAAACACATTCAGTTATGCTGAGTGTTGTAACTTCACTGTTTTATGATATTACCAAACACATCTAGCGATACTGAGTGTTCTAACTTCACTGTTCTATGCTATTACCAAACACATTCAGTGATGCTGAGTGTTCTAACTTCACTGTTTTATGATATTACCAAACATGTTCAGTAATGCTGAGTGTTCTAACTTCACTGTTTTATGATATTACCAAAGATGTTCAGTGATGATGAGTGTTTTAGCTTCACAGTTTTATCATATTACTAAGCATGTTTAGTTATGCTGAGTGTTATAACTTCACTGTTTTATGATATTATCAAACACGTTTAGCGATACTGCATGTTCTAACTTCACTGTATTATGATAATACCAAGCTCATTTAGTGATACTGAATGTTCTAACTTTACTGTTTTATGATATTACCAAACACGTTTTGTGATGCTGAGTGTTCTAACTTCACTGTTTTATGATATTACCAAACATGTTCAGTGATGCTGAGTGTTCTAACCTCACTGTTTTATATTACTAAACACAATGACGCTGAGTGTTCTAACTTCACTGTTTTATGATATTAGCTAACATGGTCAGTGATGCTGAGTGTTCTAACTTCACTGTTTTATGATATTACCAAACACGTTTTGTGATGCTGAGTGTTCTAACTTCACTGTTTTATGATATTACCAAACATGTTTTGTGAGGCTGAGTGTTCTAAATGTACTGTTTTATGATATTAACAAACATGTTTAGTGATGCTGAGTGTTCTAACTTCACTGTTTTATGATATCACTAAACACATTAAGTGATGCTGAGTGTTCTAACTTCACTGTTTTATGATATTACCAAACATGTTTGGTGATACTGAGTGTTCTAAATTCACTGTTCTATGATATTACCAAACACATTCAGTGATACTGAGTGTTCTAACTTCACTGTTTTATGACATTACCAAACACATTTCATTATGCTGAGTGTTCTTACTTCACTGTTTTATATTACCAAACACGTTTAGTGATACTGAGTGTTCTAACTTCACTATTTTATGATATTACCAAACACATTCAGTGATGCTGAGTGTTCTTACTTCATTGTTTTATGATATTACCAAACATGTTTCGTGATGCTGAGTGTTTTTACCTCACTGTTTTATTATATTACCAAACACATTATGTTCTGCTGAGTGTTATAACTTCACTGTTTTATGATCTTACCAAACACGTTTAGTGATACTGAGTGTTCTAACGTCACTGTTTTATGATATTACCAAAAATGTTTAACAATACTGAGGGGTCTAACTTCACTGCTTTATGATATCATCAAACACGTTTCGTGATGCTGAGTGTTCTAAATTCACTATTTTCTGATATTACCAAACATGTTTATAAATGATGAGTGTTCTAACTTCACTGTTCTATATTACCAAACACGTTCAGTGATGCTGAGTGGTCTAACTTCACTGTTTTATGATATTACCAAACATGTTCAGTAATTCTGAGTGTTCTAATTTCACTGTTTTATGATATTACCAAACATGGTTAGTGATGCTGAGTGTTCTAACTTCACTGTTTTGTGATATTAGCAAACATGCCCAGTGTTGCCTTGTGTTCTAACTTCACTGTTTTCTGATATTACCAAACACATTCAGTTATGCTGAGTGTTTAAACTTCACTGTTTATACTACTAAACAAGTTCAGTGATGCTGAGTGCTCTAACTTCACTGTTTTTTTGATATTACCAAATGCATTCAGTGATGCTGAGTGTCCTAACTTCACTGTTTTATGATATTACCAAATGCATTCAGTGGTGCTGAGCGTTCTCAGTTCACTGTTTTATGATATTACCAAACACGTTCAGTGATGCTGATTGTTCTAATTTTACTGTTTTGTGATAGCACCAAACAGATTGAGTGATGCCGAGTGTTCTAACTTCAATATTTTATGATAATACCAAGCACGTTTAGCTATGCTGAGTGTTCTAACTTCACTGTTTTATGATATTACCAAACATATTCAGTGATGTTGTGTGTTCTAAGCTCACTGTTTTATATTACCAAACATGTTCATTGATGCTGAGTGTTCTAACTTCACTGTTTTTTGATATTACCAAACACATTCAGTTATGCTGAGTGTTCTTTTTTTTCAAAACAGGTTTATTGTTTTAACATATAAGAGAAATATCATAACAATTTTATACAAGTAATTAAAAATAGGTATTATTATAATATTCAACAAAACAACTAAAGTAGTTACAAAGACATCCACTACAATTAGATCAATTAATTAAACTAAAATACCGTGCTATTGAAATTAGAATTTTTTTAACAAATTTTGTAAATTATCCCATACAATATAATATGATGTTTTCTAGTTGTTCTCATTCTAATTGTGCTTATTTCCATATGGCACATTATATTCATAACATTTTTAAATTCATTGAACGAAGGAGGTGTATCTGAAATCCAATTTCTAGTTATTATTTTCCTGGCCACTGCTAGGATAGACCATAACAAGGGAAGCTTAATCTTTTTAACACATTGAGGTACAGGTGTGTTGAATAATATAAGAGACTTAGAAATAATGAAATTATCTGTAAAAAGAGCCTGCAAAAATTCATTAATTGACCCAGTATTCTTTCAACTTCATACAGTCATAAAACATATAAGCCCAGTCAGCATTAATTTCTACATTACATCTTTTACATAGATTATCTTTATTATTTATTTTATTCATCATCAAAGGTGTATAAAAAGATCTATGTAAAAATTTCCATGTATAAAGTCTCCAGACAATGGAAGATGTAGTTCTATAAGCAGATTCCAATATATATTGTTTATCTTGTTGAGTTGGTGGGTC
Source organism: Protopterus annectens (assembly GCF_019279795.1). Lineage (NCBI taxonomy): Eukaryota > Metazoa > Chordata > Ceratodontiformes > Protopteridae > Protopterus > Protopterus annectens. The sequence continues at coordinate 38,109,254 of NC_056739.1, forward strand.
CCCATTAATAGAGGTGAAATAATTCCAGTATGAATCTACACTGTAAAAAGTTTCTTGTCTGATAATTTTATGTATATATGAAAGTTTACCTTTATCAGAAACTTTATGCTGTAAATTTAATATCAAGTAATCAATCAGTTTTGGAATAGATTCTTTAACTGTTATAGACATTAGATCTATTCTATCAATGAGATGTTGTCTAAAGATCTGAACCTCTAACCAGCAAGTTTCTCTTAGATCAAATTCTTGTTTTAAGAAATCTAGATTTTAACTTTATTATCAGATATCAGCTGATACCAGTACTTTAGATCATTATCTATAGCTAAATGAGCTCCTTCAGAAGTAGATGACATAAGCATACCCTGAGTATACATTATAGGGAATACAATAAAATTCCATTCCCTATACTTAGGGTGCATGAATATAAAGTTACGATAACTAATAATAATATTTAATGGGTAACAAACCATATGTTTAGGTGTAATAGGTGAAGTACAAAATTCCTTTAGCAACCACAACATGGAGTTATTTACAATCATATTTTTATGTGTTAAGGAGATTTTCATGAAGTGCATACTAATTAGCTCCCAATAATCTTTCCATTTTGCGATATATGACTGATCTATTAATAAAGTAATAACTTTTATAATAGAAGAGATAATATATAAATTAAAGTCTGGAAAAGAAATACCCCTTGAGACCAGCTATTAGTATGTTTCTTTAATGCAATCCTAGGTCTATTAGGTGCCCATAAGAAATTTAACATTAGTGTATTCAGTTTCTTGATAATTATTTTTGTAGGTGAAAGTATTATTGATTGTATTAAGTATAAAATCTTGGGGAATATTATCATTTTAATAATTGTAAGTCTCTCCTCCATAGTAAAAACATATTATTCCAGGTATTAAAACGATTTTGTATATTAAGAAAACAGGTATTATAGTTATTATATATAATAGATTTAATATCTTTAGATAGTATTATACCTAAATAAGTTATCTGACCTGAATTGGGTACATATTTAGTAAAATCACTAATGAGAATATTTTTTGTGTATATATAGGTAGTATTTTAGTTTTTACTTCATTGAATATTAAACCAGAAATACTTTTAAAATTCATAATTTTATCAAATAAAGACTGCATAGAAGAATTAGATCCTGCTGATGTAATTAGAACATCATCTGCAAAAGTTGAATTTTTGATGTTGTATTTTCGTCTATTTCAAAACCCTCTATGTCAGTACTGTTTCTAATCAAATTAGCCCAAGGCTCCATTACTAAAGTGAATAATAGTGGAGAAAGTGGACATCCTTGCTTTGTACCTTTAAGAATGGGTATTTTTGTGAAACATATGTTCCTACCTTAATATAAGCCAGCGTTCCTTTGTATAAATGCTCAATTAAATTTACAAATGCATCAGAGAAGTTTGTGCATTTCAATAAGGTAAACAGATAGTCCCAACTTACTGAATCAAATGCTGAACCTATATCAAGACTAATAAGTGTTAAATCTTTCTTTTTCCTATTTGCAAAATCAATTAATGTTAAAGTTCTTCTTATATTATCAAAAGTATTTCTATTTACAATGAAGCCCGTCTGATCTATATCTATAATGCCGGGGATGATTGTCTTCAATCTATCAGCAAAAATACTCATAAACATTTTATAATCAACATTAAGTAATGAGATGGGTCGATATGAAGAACATCTAGTTAGATCTTTATTAGGTTTTAAAATTGGTGAAATAAATGTATATTGCCAAGATGGGGGGGTTATTAACTCAGTTTGGGCCAAAATAAAAACCTTATGTATTAATAAATATGTAGTTTTAGAAAGGATTTTATATATCTCTGGTATAATACCATCATTACCCGGTGCTTTGTTTGATTTAAGCTTATTTATTTGTGTAATAACTTCTGTATATGAAATACTCTTGTCCAATAGTTTAATCTGTTGTTTATTAAGCTTTTATTCATGTTTGTGGTTATAAACTCCTTTATTTTATCTTTAGGTTCCATGTTAATGTTGTTATGGTTAATCTTGTGAAAGTGATTTCTAAATTCATCCAGTATTTCTGGTATACTAGAAACATTCTTCTTTTTCCTTAGAGAAAAGATTTCTTTGATATGGTTTTGTTTATTCAATCTTTTTGTTTTATTTTTAAGTCTATGTAAGTATTTGGGGCTTATTGAATAAGACATAACTTGTATTTCTCTAAAGTTATTTTAACTTTATGAGTTAAAATTTCTTTGAATTTCTCATTTAGTTTGTTTATTTCTTCAATAACTTTCTTGTCCATAATATTTTCTTTATTATTATGTTTATAAGAGTCTAATTTACTTTGAATATCTAACAATTCCTTATCCCAAGATTTCCTTTTATTATTATACCATCTGATACTTTGTCCATATAGATATGATTTTAAGGCATCCCAAACATAGACAATGGAGACTTCAGGAGTATTATTTATGTCTAGAAAATGTTGTACTTCTGAAAGTATATATTCTTTATAGTCTTTTAGCTGAGTTAAGTATGCTGGTATCCTTTTGATCTGAACATTATGAGTATTTTTATCATGAATTCAAAAACAATTGAGTTATGATCAGATATAGGACATGAAATGATTTTGGAATTAATTAAATCTGTTACCATCTGGTTAGAAATAAAGACCCTATCTATTTTTGAATAAGTTTTGTATCTGTTAGAAAAAAAGGTGTATGGTAATGATTTTGAATCTATCTGATTATTAATATCATTCAAATGATAAGAATTAGCAAAATCATTTAAATGTTTTGCATTAGATGTAATTCTTCTTTTCCTTATAGTGGTAGTATCACTTTCATGTAGTATACAATTAAAATCACCAGCTAAAATAATATCCCCTATAGAGAATGATATGATCTTATCAATATGATGTTTCACTGTATTAATACCAATTCCAGGTATCCAATATACATTGATTAAAGTGAAAGTCTTCCCATTAATTTGTATTGTAACCATACAAAACATTCCTTTGTCATCCTGAAAAGACTTAATGGTTTTAGAATTCCATAAAATAGCCACTCCTCTTTTTTTCTGAGTGTGCTCTGAACTAACCAATACTGTATACTTATTAGTGGCTAGTTTATCAATATCTTTTTTCAAGAGATGGGTTTCTTGTAGGAAGACTAGATTGGCCTTGTGTAAATTAATGTATCTTATTAGGCTTGCCCTTTTACACGGATTATTCAATCCATTAATGTTTAAAGAAATTCCTTTTAAAGATGTCATTTGGCACTTTTAAAACTCAAGAATCTTATGATCGAAATAACAAATAACAAGATAAATAATGTTACATCTCCTCTTTTAGGTGTACCTTTAAATAGGTTTTTGGAAAAAGGGTATTTATTGATTTAAAGTATAAAATTTTGGGGGAATATTTATTTTAATAATTGAAACCCTTTCCATAGAAAAACATATTTTTCCCAGGTATTAAAACGTTTTTTATATTAAGAAAACAGGTATTATGTTATTATATAAAATGATTTAATATTTTTAGATAGTATTATACCAAAAAGTTATCTGACCTGAATTTACATTTTAGTAAAATCACTAATGAGAATATTTTTTTATATTGTTTTTTGTTTTTTATTAAATTTTAAAACCAGAAATACTTTTAAAATTCATAATTTTATAAAAAAGACTGCATAGAAGAATTAGACCCCTTGATGTAATTAGAACATCATCTAAAAAGTTAAATTTTTTGATGTTGTTTTTTTTATTTCAAAACCTCTATGTCAGTACTGTTTCTAATCAAATTCCCCAAGGCTCCATTACTAAAGTGAATAATAGTAAAAATGGACATCCTTTTTTTTGTACCAAGAATGTTTTTTTTGGGCTTTGTTCCCCCTTTAATATACCCTTTTAAAAATTAAATTTAAAATTTACAAATGCATAAAAGTTTGTGCATTTAAATAAAAACAGATAGTCCCAACTTACAATCAAATGCTGAACCTATATCAAGACTAATAAGTGTTAAATCTTTTTTTTCCATTTCCATTAATGTTAAAGTTCTTCTTATATTATCAGTATTTCTATTTACAATGGGTTTGATCTATTCTAAAATCATGATTGTCTTCAATCTATCAGAAAAAATACTCATAAACATTTTATAATCAACTTTGTAAGGGTTCGATATGAAGAACATCTAGTTAGATCTTTATTAGGTTTTAAAATTGGTGAAATAAATGTATATTGCCAAGATGGGGGTTTTAACTCAGTTTAAAATAAAACCTTTGTATTAATAAATATGTAGTTTTAGAAAGGATTTTATATATCTCGGGTATAATACCATCATTCCCCGGTGCTTTTGATTTGCTTATTTATTTGTGTAATAACTTCTGTATATGAAATACTTGTCCAATAGTTTAATCTGTTGTTTTTTGCTTTTATTCATTTTTTTTAAAACTCCTTTATTTTATCTTTAGGTTCTATTTTAATGTTGTTATGCTTAATCTTGTAAAAGTGTTTTAAATTCATCCAGTATTTCTGGTATACAAAAAAACATTTTTTTTTCCTTGAAAAGATTTCTTTGATATGGTTTTGTTTATTCAATCTTTTTTTTATTTTAAGTCTATGTTTTTTGGGGGCTTATTGAATAAGACAAAACTTGTATTTTTTAAAGTTATTTTAACTTTATGAGTTAAAATTTCTTTGAATTTCTCATTTAGTTTGTTTATTTCTTCAATAACTTTCGTCCATAATATTTTTTAATTATGTTTATGAGTCAAATTTTACTTTGAATATCTAACAATTCCTTACCCCAAAGGGTTTCCTTTTATTTTTATACCATCTGATACTTTGTCCATATAGATATGTTTTAAGGATCCCAAACATGACAATGGAGACTTGGGTTTTTTTGTCTAGAAAATGTTGTACTTTATATATTCTTTATAGTTTTTATGATTTAAATTGCTGGTATCCTTTGTCTGAACATTATGAGTATTTTTATCATAAATTTAAAAACAATTGAGTTATGATCAGATATAACATGTGTTTTGGAATTAATTAAATCTGTTACCATCGGGTTAGAAATAAAGCCCCTATCTATTTTTGAATAAGTTTTGTTTTTTAGAAAAAGGTGTATGGTAATGATTTTAATCTATCTGATTATTAATATCATTCAAATGATAAATTCAAAATCATTTAAATGTTTTGCATTAGATGTAATTTTTTTTTCCTTATAGTGGTAGTATCACTTTCATGTAGTATACTTAAAATAAAAAAAATAATATCCTATAGAGAATGTTTGATCTTATCAATATGATGTTTTTATTAATACCAATTCCAACAATATACATTGATTGTGAAATTTCCCCCTTTAATTTGTATTGTAACCATAAAAAACATTCCTTTGTCATCCTAAAAAGACTTAATGGTTTTAGAATTCCAAATTTTTTTTTTCTGAGTGTGCTCTGAACAACCAATACTGTTATTTTTGGATTTATCAATATTTTTTTCAAGAGAGGGGTTTTTTGTAGGAAGACTAGATTGGCCTTGTGTAAATTAATGTATCTTATTTTGTTTTACGGATTATTCAATCCTTTAAATTTTAAAAAGTTCCCTAAAGATGTCTTTTATTTTTTAAAACTCAAGAATTTATGATAAATAACAAATAACAAGATAAATAATGTTAATCCCTCTTTTAGGTGTACCTTTAAATATAGTGTATTTATTAAATCTCTTATGGGATTTTGTATAGGATTAAATTTTTGTTTTAGTGACAATGAGTATAAAAAATATATTTAGTAAAAACTAAAACATTCAATGAACAAGTGTAATGAAAGGATTAAATTAACCAGCCTGAGTTGAAAACTCCAACTTAGAGTATTTTTAATATCAGAACCCCTAAGCAGGTTTCAGCAATTTCAATTTAATATTTATATTTAACTTGGGAACAGTTTTCAATTCAATTATCTATGAAAAACTAAAATTTGGAAAAACAGCATCATATAAACAAAAATAAATTTTTTTTTTTTACCATACTACTATATGATCTATGTAATATATCACTTGTTTATTTTATTTAAAATCAAGAGGGATTGGGTTTTAACATTCATTTAAATCAAAAACTTTGGCTTTTGATTCAGACATTACATATATTAAAATTTTTATTTTCTGTCATGTGAATACTATTAAAAGTTCATCTTGAATTGTTTGTATATGAGCATTTACTTTAAACCCTTATTGTCAATAGAGTAAAATATTGTATTCATTTATTATAAATCATATTGATAGTTATGCAAATTTCAGAAACACTTGTTATTAAACCAAAACAACACACAACCACACAACATACACAACACATAAAATACAAACACACACAAAAAATTTTATATATATATATATATATATATATATATATATATATATATATATATATATCTGATCTCACTGAGTTATGTCCTTTTTTGACCTACCCCTTGCTGTTAGAATAAATTTGTCTGTTTATGATAATGCACCAAACACATTTTAGTAACCAGATTTTACAATCATGCTAACCTACTGTTTAAAAAATATCACTGTTTCTTAAAAAGAATTATAAAATTTTTATGTTTTAATGATGTTAAATGAATTATAATAAAGTATATGTTTAACAGAAGTTTTAAACAGATTATTATGCTGCTGTTAAGTAGATTTTCAAAAAAATTTAAATAAATGTTTCATTTTCTATGTTCTAAAAAAAGACATTTACTTACTACAAGAAACTACATCATTTAAACCATTATAACTGACATTTTTAAAAGAGTATTTTTCCTGAATCTTTGGGGGTCAGTATGATAACTAGGTGAGGTTTCTAACCTTTTAGTTTTTGTGAGAATTTTTGAGTTGAAGCTTTTAAGTGTTCATGGACACTGTGCATGAGACAGCCAAAATCAGATTGTCTCCCTTTAAAATTTTAAATTTTTAAAACTTGTGGCCATTCATTTTGTCAATGAGTATTGTATTCAATTTTTATAAATCATATTGGATAGTTATGCAGATTCTAGAAACACTTTTTTTATATGCCATCACACCACACACACATAAAATTACACACACACACACACACACACACACACACACACACACACACACACACACAAATATATATATATATATATCTCACTGAGTTTGTTTTTTTGAGCACTATCCTACTTGTTTTCCCTAGAATAAATCTGTCTGTTTTCAAAAAATGCACAGCCCCAAATAAACCCGATTTTTCAATCATGCTAACCACTGTTTATATACCGACATTTCTTCCAGAAAAAGTTTTATTATTTATTCCCAAACAGATGAATTAAATGAGTTATAGTAAAGTATATGTTTAAAACCCAAAATTTTTAAAACAGATTATTATGTGCTGTTAAATTTTCAAAACATTTAAATAAATGTTTCATTTTTTATGTTCTAAAATAAGACATTTACTTACTACAAAAAACTACATCATTTAGACTCATTATAACTGTTTTTTTTGATATATTTTCCTGAATCTGTGGTGTGTCAGTGTGATTTTCAGTTATACTAACTGCTTTTAGTTTTTTGTGAGAATTCTGAGAGTTGAAGCTTTTAAGTAGCTCATGGACATTTCATGAGACAGCCCACATCTCAGATTGTCTCTCAACATTTTTGGGGAAAATTTTTAAAAATAGTGACACACATTCATTTAGTAGTGTAAATGCATGTAAACATGACAAAAACCCACCAATGTATTACAGACCATTACAGCCTCTTTTTCCCTTTTTAGAAAGAGAAACAAAATTTAATCACAGCTTCCTTTAAAACTTCAGATATTTTGACTGGTTTTGAAACAAAACATTATAACTGACATATTTTATGAATAGAGTATTTTCCTGAATTTTGTGTGTCAGTGTGAAAACTATGTCAAAGGTTATACTAACTGCTTTGAGTTTTTTGGGGAATTCGTGAGCTGAAGCTTCTGAATAACTCAAAAACTGTGCATGAAAGGGCCCCCATCTCAGATTGTCTCTTAACATTTTTAAACTTATTAAAAATAGTGACAAACATTCATTTAGCAGTGTATGCATCTAAACATGAAAAAACCCTTCCATGTATTCCAATTACAGTCTATGTAAGTGAAATTCCCATTAAAAAAGCTAAAACCCAAAATTCTTCTAACTCAAATTTTTCAAATCCATTATTCACTGTGCCCACACAATCAAAAACATTTTTTATATATTAAAAAAGAAAAAGAGAGTAAAAAGTGAGGCAAAAAAATTTTAAGAGAAAACTTAAAAATATTACAATGGAATGTTACTTACTGTTTATATTAATAGAGTTATAAAACATATTATTTACTCTTATTTAGTTCTGATTATTATTAGTTAAAGCATAACAGATTATTTCAAACAGGCATAAAGGGATAATGAAAGTTTAATTAGTGCATTTAAGAATTATAAAACTTTTCAAAGGGAAAAAATATATTATTCTATTAATGATATTTTCATTACTGTTTTCCTGTCCCCCTTTTCCCACTAATAATTAAATGAATGTCATTGTTTAAACAAAGTTGGAGGGGGTAAAGATAAAAATGTTCAAATTACTAACCTTACTTCTTTTTAGAAAGAGAAAAAAATTGAATCACAGGCCCTTAAATCTTCAGGTATTTTGACTGGGTTTTGAAACAAAAAATTTCTTTGCCTGAGAATAACTTTGATTAAATCTTTTCCAAAATATTTGTGGCCCGGAAATGCAGGAACTATATTCAGATTAATAAAGAATAAAAATAAGAGAGAATAACAAATCATTTGTTTTTAGTCTCTTCTTCTTTCTGAAGTCTTCCAAAGTTCAGGGAATCTCTTTAATGAAGAACTAGCCCATTCCATTTCTTCTATTTTATCCAAAATTTTTTTTGACAAACAGTGCAGAGTCTAAATCATAAAACCTTAGGACCATCAGGAAGGAAGATTTTCTTGACAGGCAGAAGGATGTTTTAAACTGTGTTTTTAAGCCCCCATTAGTGGCAGAAAACTTTTCTTTTTGCTATTACCATGGAAGAATAGTCATTGTCAAAATGCACAGTTTTTCATTAATCTTCAGGAGCTTTAAAAAAGATTTAAGAACCATCTCTTTATGATGATAGAAATCTAACTATAACTGATCAGGATATTTTTTTTAAAATATTAGCTATGAAAGTGCTTTGATACCAAAAGAGAATGCTTCTGGTAAGTCTAAAGTTTTAGGGAGCCAAGTTGTTAAGAAATTGATTTTAATATTTTCTGGCATAAAAATTAATGTTATTGGGCCCAGATCATTTTCCAGGTCATCCAGCTTTGTTTTAAATTTGTATTTTGTTTCAGCAGAAAATCAATGTTGATTTCCCCTTCTTGATTCTATTTTCCATGTCATTACAGCTTCTTCTATGCCCATCTGGGTTTTTCTGTTGTTGCATCTGTTTAACAGGTCTATTTGTTTTTTAGTTTTTCTATGAAGGTGTCTATTTTAGTATCCATTTTATCCCTTTTTTAGTAAGTTGCTGGGTTATTTATCAGAGACTGAAGTTCTTTTTTAAAGCTGGAGTCTTGAGAATTTGTCTTACTAACTCATTTCAATGATAAACTGACAGGAAAATTTCAGTGATTTCTGAAAGGGAAAATTGTTAAGATTTTTTTTTTTTAGATATAGTTCAATAAATTTAGTATTTGAAATTACTTAAAAATTTAAATTTTTTAATTTAAATTTCCCGTCAGTGTAATGAAATTGGTGGAGTGAAGAAATCTGTTCTATTGTGTTCATCCTTGGAATGCTGAGTGTTCTGACTTCACTGTTTTATGATATTACCAAACAAATTCTGTTATGCTCGGTGTTCTGACTTAACTGTTTTATGATATTACCAAACACATTCAGTTATGCTCGGTGTTCTGACTTAACTGTTTTATGATATTACCAAACACATTCAGTTATGCTGAGTGGTTTAACTTTACTGTTTTATGATATTACCAAACATGTTTAGCAATACTGAGTGTTCTAACTTCACTTTTCTATGCTATTACCAAACACATTCAGTGATGCCGAGTGTTCTAACTTCACTGTTTTATGATATTACCAAACGCATTCAGTAATGCTGAGTGTTCTACGTTCACTGTTTTATGATATTAAAAAATGTTCAAAGCTGAGTGTTTAACTTTTTTTATATTACCAAACAGTTTGTCTGAGTTTCTAACTTTTGTTTTATGATATTACCAAACACTTTAGGATCTGAGTTTTCTAATTTATGGGTTTTTTGATATTACCAGAATTCAGTGATGCTGAGTTTCTAAAGT
>NC_056739.1:38120054-38152554 GCF_019279795.1 Protopterus annectens
CATTGTATTATGCCATTGTCAGACATGTTTAGTGATGGTGGGTGCCCTAATTTCATTGTATTATACCCTTGCCAGACATTTTCAGTGCTGGTGGGTGCTCTAATTTCATTATATTATGCCATCGTGAGACTAGTTCAGTGATGCTCTGATGGTGGGTGTTCTAACTTCATTGTATTATACCATTGTCAGACATGTTCAGTGATGGTGGGTGTTCTAACTTCATTGTATTATACCATTGTCAGACATGTTCAGTGATGGTGGGTGCTCTAATTTCATTGTATTATGCCATTGTCAGACATGTTCAGTGATGGTGGGTGCTCTAATTTCATTGTATTATGCCATTGTCAGACATGTTCAGTGATGGTGGGTGTTCTAACTTCATTGTATTATGCCATTGTCAGACATGTTCAGTGATGGTGGGTGTTCTAACTTCATTGTATTATGCCATTGTCAGACATGTTCAGTGATGGTGGGTGCTCTAATTTCATTGTATTATACCATTATCAGACATGTTCAGTGATGGTGGGTGTTCTAACTTCATTGTATTATACCATTGTCAGACATGTTCAGTGATGGTGGGTGTTCTAACTTCATTGTATTATGCCATTGTCAGACATGTTCAGTGATGGTGGGTGCTCTAACTTCATTGTATTATGCCATTATCAGACATGTTCAGTGATGGTGGGTGTTCTAACTTCATTGTATTATGCCATTGTCAGACATGTTCAGTGATGGTGGGTGTTCTAACTTCACTGTTTTATGATAATACCAAACACATTCACTTATGTTGAGTCTTCTGACTTCACTGTTTTTTGATATTACCAAACACATTCAGTTATGCTGAGTGCTCTAATTTTACTTTTTATTATATTACGAAACCCGTTTAGTGATACTGAGTGCTCTAACTTCACTGTTTTATGATATTACCAACACGTTTAGTTATGCTGAGTATTTTGCCCTTCATAGCAATTCAGGCAGTTTATAACATAGTTGTACAGTTTGAGCATTTTTGACCTGCTGCTGCCATCTAGTGGCCTTTTATTTCTAACAGTTAGATTAACTTGTTTTACAGCATTATAGCAAGCCTCAGGAAGTGATGTAACTCATTCAGGAAGCAGCTTTCTTTCTAGCCCTCATGAAGTGCAGTCATGATCTTCTTTTCCCAGGCCTTGGCATTCACATCTCCTGTAAGTAATTTGTATGTTGTAATTTTTTGTATTTAGAAGTGCTGTATATTGTACATATTCTGATATGTTGCTATTTGTATTGTGTTGCAGTTTTACAAAAAAGTATTTAAGTTAAGAAATCTCAGTAAAGCTACAAGAAACCCCTTATTCTTTCACTTATTGGATTTTCTTAAAGTGTTAATCTGTCCGTTTAGCTGTACTATGCCTTGCACAGTGCTGTGAGAACGGAACAGTAAAAAGGAGATCCTTGCAGTCCTGAATACAAGAGGTCACTGCACTGCAAATATGAATCTGAGATCAGGGAAGAAGTATAAATCTGAGGATATGTCCTCCATGACACAGCATGGCAGGGAGAACAGCTCTAGTGTCTCAAAAGATGATACATGGTCACATGGCTGCAAATCATCAAGATCCAGTAAGATGTCCTTAGCATATTCCTTAGCAATCAGAGCTCATGCCAAAGCAGATGTGGCACTTGCCTAAGTGGCATTTGCTGAAAAAGAAGCCATTATGATGTGACAAAATGCAGAATTGGAAGCTAACCTACATATTCTTCAGTGCCAAAGCACAGATGCTGTGGCAGCAGCAGAGGCCGCTGCTTACCTGGAAGCAGATTCATCAGTAAGCGAGATAACTCACTTAAAGCTGGAAGTCCCAGAGAAACCTCTCTCCTCTGCTGAATGTACAAGTGAGTACATCCAGAAACTTACTAGTATGCATGCAAGCCAGCAGTCACCTAAGATTATGCAAGGAGAATCCAGCCCAAAGCCAGCAGATGTCCCAAGTATGCCCCATCAGTCTTGTATTGTCAACAGTGTCAAACCAACAAAAGAACAACCTCCAGAGCTCCTTAGAAATGGAAATCCAGGACTCCCACTACCACAGCCTAAAGATGACATGCCTGAACACCAAAACATACAAGATGTCACAAAGTATCTTATCCACAAAGAAATGGTTAAATCAGGCTTCATCAAGTTTGATGAGTGTCCTGAAAATTATTGGGCTTGGAAGTCCTCCTTTCTGAGTGCAACTAGAGACTTAAATTTGGTGGCTGCAGAAATGCTGGGCTTAATGATAAAATGGTTGGGCAAAGAGTCAGCAGAGCACGCAAAAAGCATGCGTCGAGGACACTTATTTAACCCTTTGGCAGGACTTAACATGGCATGGCAGAGGCTAGAAGAAAGCTATGGTTCACCTGAAGCAATTGAAGGTGCTCTACTGAAAAAGCTTGAAACCTTCCCCAAGTTGAGCAATAAAGACAATACAAAATTACAACAACTGGGCGATCTTCTTCTAGAAATAGAGTGTGCTAAAGAGGAGTGCTATTTGACAGGCTTTTCATATTTAGACACTGCTCGAGGTACTAATCCAATAGGTTAGAAACTACCATATACCTTGCAACAAAAGTGGGTATCTGCTGGAGCTAAATACAAAGAGGAAAATGGAGTAGCATAGCTTTTCCCCCTTTCTTTGTATTTTCTAGGTTCATTCAGCAGCAAGCAAAGATTAGGAGCGATCCCAGCTTTGCCTTCATTAGCAGCACTAATCTGCCATCCAGACCGGAAAAGCCTTCCAGATCTCATTGTAATACTTCTGTGTTCACACACAAAACAGTTGTACCTTCAAGGGCCACAAACTGTAAAGACAGCAGCAAGGTGAGCCCTACATAGTTTCATAGTTTCATAGTATAATACTAGGCTATCTGCCCTGGGGCATTTGTAAGCCTAGCCATAGTGATGTGGCTTTTGCCACCCCATGAAATGGTACAAAAATGTACAGAATAAATCTAGAATACTGTGCCTCTGTTTAGTAGTGACACAATGAAGGTCCCCTTATATAATAGAATTAGTTTACTGTACCCCTGTCTAGCAGTGACACAGATGTGACCTCTGGGGTAAACTTTCGATCTCCCATCCACTCACCAAGATTTCTCTTGAAGAGAGTCAGTGAGGGGCTCTGCCTAATACAAACTGGGATCCTGTTCCAGAGCATGGGAAGCCTCTGGGTTATGAATCTATCCCTCCAGCATGTCCTATTCATACTTGTGCCGAGGTTTAAGTCTTTAGCTCTCATGGTCCTGATGGATTTGGATTTTTTGAGGTGGAGCATGTACATCAAATCCTGATTGGACATGGCCTTGTACATCAGGCAGAGATCACCCCTGAGCAGGCGGTATGCCACTGAATAGAGCTGAAGTTTCTTTAGTCTGGCTGAATAAGACATATGTTGGAGACCCTTGATCCTTTTGGTGAGGTACTTCTGTGGTCTCTCCAGTTGTTGCAAGTGCCGGGTGAGGTACAAGTGCCGGGTGAGGTACAGAAAGTCTTGATAGTCAATGCCCAATTCACCGGAAGCCTCATCCTCTGAAAAGGTGCAAAGGGTTTAGAGGTAAGCCTATTGAGGAGAAAATATCCTTTCTTAAACAAAATGGCATCTGTTTCAAGTGCTGTGAATCTACTAAGCATATAGCTAAAGACTGTAAAATATCAGTTGAGCACACAGAATGTGGCAGTGAGAAACACACAGCGTCCTTACACCCTGATCTACCTCCACAACCAGCAGGGATGGTAGAAGCCAGGAAAGATTAGGGCAGGGAGCAACATGAGGATTCCCTTCTTCAGTGATGTCTAAGTGCACTGAAATCTGTGGCCAAGGTAAAAATCCACGGCCACGTTCTAAAATCTGTTTAGTCACTGTGTATCCTACCGGGAAAAAGGCAAAGCAGTGAATATTTATACAGTTCTTGATGAGCAGAGCAAGAAATCACTTGCAAGGTCAGACTTTTTTGATATCTTTAACATTAAAACAACTGCATCTCCCTATACTCTAAAGACATGCGCAGGCATTATGGAAACTGCAGGCAGAAGAGCCACAGACTTTGTTATTGAATCTTTTGATAAGGAAAAGCGATTCCTGTTACCTACACTGATAAAGTGTGACATGATACCTGATGACAAATCAGAAATTCCTTCTCCAGAGGTGGCTTATCATCACCCTCACCTCCGCCCAATTGCTCACCTCATTCCAGCTGTTAATTCTGGTGCTTCTATCCTTTTGCTTCTTGGAAGAGACATTTTAGCAGTACACAAAGTGCATGAGCAAATTAATGGACCGGTCAATGCCCCTTATCAAATTAATGGACCGGTCAACGTCCCTTATGCTCAGAGACTTGACTTGAGGTGGGTCATTGTAGGAGACGTTTGCCTGGGATCAGCTCACCAGCCAAACAGCATCAGTTCCTTCAAGATGTCTGTGTTAACAAATGGCCACACATCCTTTTTCAGTCCATGCCAGAACAATTTTACTGTTAAAGAAAGCTTTGATAATTTAACATGGTTTTGAGACTCTTCTTCACACAGCAAGGAAGATACCAGCTTTAACATAGAAACTGACAATCTAGGGATTTCAGTGAAATCAAAGGACAATAATAAACAAGCTCTGTCTCTGTCCATAGAAGATCAAGCCTTTCTCTGTATCATGGACAGAGAGATTTACCAGGATGATAATAACAGTTAGGTGGCCCCTCTGCCATTTTGAACACCCAGGTATCATTTACCTTGTAATAGAGAACACGCCATGAAGCGCCTGATCTCTCTTCGTAGAACCTTACAAAAAAAGCCAAAGGTAAAAAGCGATTTCACAGAATTCATCAAAAGGTTACTGGATAATGATCACGCTGAAATTGTAGGACCACTGGCTCAAGGTAAAGAACACTGGTACCTGCCAATGTTTGGTGTTTACCACCCACACAAACCTGGCCAAATAAGAGTTGTGTTTGATTCCAGTGCAGACTGTGAAGGTATTTCTTTAAATAAGGTACTGTTAAGTGGTCCTGATCTAAACAATACTCTACTAGGAGTCCTCATGCACTTTAGAAAAGAACCTATAGCCTTCACAGCTGATGTGCAGCAGATGTTTTACTGTTTTCTGGTGAGAGAGGACCACCGAGATTATTTACATTTTCTCCAGTACAAAGATCATGACATAGACAAAGAAGTTGTGGGGTACAGAATGAGACATGTCTTTGGCACCAGTGCCTCTCCTGCTGTGGTTATATACTGTATGTGTAATGTACATGTCTTCGGCACCAGTCCCTCTCCTGCTGTGGTTATATACTGTATGTGTAATGTACATGTCTTCGGCACCAGTCCCTCTCCTGCTGTGGTTATATACTGTATGCGTAAAGTTGCTCTAAAAGGAGCTGAACATTATGGACAAGATGCCAAACACTTTGTGTTGAGACATTTCTATGTAGATGATGGACTTGCATCTGCTGTCACTCCTGAGATAGCAACTGACATTCTCAACAAAACAAAGCAGATGCTGACAGAATCTAATCTGTGGCTTCATAAGGTTGCTTCTAACAGCAAACAGGTCAAGGAAGCCTTTACTGCAGAAGATAGAGCTAAGGACCTTAAAGATCTTTGTCTGGGTACAGACTCCCTTCCTCTTCAGAAAAATTTAGGACTAGGCTGGGATCTAGAAGCAGACAGCTTTGTTTTTCAGGTCTCTTCAGAGGAAAAGCGCTTCACCAGAAGAGGAATCTTAGCTACTGTGAACAGCCTTTATGATCCCCTTGGGTTTGTTGCACCAGTGACTATAAAAGGTAAGGCCTTAGTCCGTGAACTGTCATCTGGGAAATAGGAATGGGATGCATTACTCCCACAAGACTGACTGTGTGAGTGGATTCAGTGGAAGGATGGGAAATGGGAATGGGATGCATTACTCCCAGAAGACAGAGTGCATGAGTGGATTCAGTGGAAGGAGTCTTTGCAGGCTTTGAAAGGTTTAAAGATACCCAGATGTTATGGGGCTGTTTCACTGACAGTAGCCTGTAAAAAGGTACTGTATATTTTTTCAGATGCATCCATCACAGCTATAGGTGCAGTAGCCTACTTGAAAACAACTGATGCAGTAAGTGTATGTCATGTTGGGTTCATTATGGGAAAGTCTAAGTTAAGCCCTAGACCAGTGCATACAATCCCACGTTTGGAGCTATGTGCAGCTATATCAGCAGTAGAACTGTATGAGCTAATCAGAGATGAAATAGACCATCCTGGGGTACATCTGCAATACCTCTAGAAGATTCTTTCTGTATGTCTCTAACCGAGTAAATAGAATCAGACAAGTAACTCATCCTAATCAGTGGTTCTATGTACCCACAGAGCAAAACCCTGCTGATTATGCTACAAGGCCCACACAGACAGCCTGCCTTCAGACCACTATATGGTTCTCAGACCCTTCGTTTCTTTACCAGACAATTCAAATGACACGGCTACTGGTTATCCTCTCATAGAGCCTGGAGCTGATCCTGACATTAAACCAGCAGTTGCAAGCTTCAGCACTAAAGCCTTTGATTGCACTATTCATTCACATTGTAACCTTCAGCACTAGAGCCTTTGATTGCACTATTCATTCACATTGTAAGCTTCAGCACTAGAGGTTTGATTGCACTATTCATTCACATTGTAAGCTTCAGCACTAGAGCCTTTGATTCCACTGTTCATTCACATTGTAAGCTTCAGCACTAGAGCCTTTGATTGCACTATTCATTCACATTGTAAGCTTCAGCACTAGAGCCTTTGATTGCACTATTCATTCACATTGCAAGCTTCAGCACTAGAGCCTTTGATTGCACTATTCATTCACATTGTAAGCTTCAGCACTAGAGCCTTTGATTGCACTATTCATTCACATTGTAAGCTTCAGCACTAGAGCCTTTGATTGCACTATTCATTCACATTGTAACCTTCAGCACTAGAGCCTTTGATTGCACTATTCATTCACATTGTAACCCTCAGCACTAGAGCCTTTGATTGCACTATTCATTCACATTGTAAGCTTCAGCACTAGAGCCTTTGATTGCACTATTCATTCACATTGCAAGCTTCAGCACTAGAGCCTTTGATTACACTATTCATTCACATTGTAACCTTCAGCACTAGAGCCTTTGATTGCACTATTCATTCACATTGTAAGCTTCAGCACTAGAGCCTTTGATTGCACTATTCATTCACATTGTAACCTTCAGCACTAGAGCCTTTGATTGCACTATTCATTCACATTGTAAGCTTCAGCACTAGAGCCTTTGATTGCACTATTCATTCACATTGCAAGCTTCAGCACTAGAGCCTTTGATTGCACTATTCATTCACATTGTAAGCTTAAGCACTAGAGCCTTTGATTGCACTATTCATTCACATTGTAAGCTTCAGCACTAGAGCCTTTGATTCCACTATTCATTCACATTGTAAGCTTCAGCACTAGAGCCTTTGATTGCACTATTCATTCACATTGTAACCTTCAGCACTAGAGCCTTTGATTGCACCATTCATTCACAATGTAAGCTTCAGCACTAGAGCCTTTGATTGCACTATTCATTCACATTGTAAGCTTCAGCACTAGAGCCTTTGATTGCACTATTCATTCACATTGTAACCTTCAGCACTAGAGCCTTTGATTGCACTATTTATTCACATTGTAAGCTTCAGCACTTGAGCCTTTGATTCCACTATTCATTCACATTGTAAGCTTCAGCACTAGAGCCTTTGATTGCACTATTCATTCACATTGTAACCTTCAGCACTAGAGCCTTTGATTGCACTATTCATTCACATTGTAACCTTCAGCACTAGAGCCTTTGACTGCACTATTCATTCACATTGTAAGCTTCAGCACTAGAGGTTTGATTGCACTATTCATTCACATTGTAAGCTTCAGCACTAGAGCCTTTGATTGCACTATTCATTCACATTGTAAGCTTCAGCACTAGAGCCTTTGATTGCACTATTCATTCACATTGTAAGCTTCAGCACTAGAGCCATTGATTGCACTATTCATTCACATTGTAAGCTTCAGCACTAGAGCCTTTGATTGCACTATTCATTCACATTGTAAGCTTCAGCACTAGAGCCTTTGATTGCACTATTCATTCACATTGTAAGCTTCAGCACTAGAGCCTTTGATTGCACTATTCATTCACATTGCAAGCTTCAGCACTAGAGCCTTTGATTGCACTATTCATTCACATTGTAAGCTTCAGCACTAGAGCCTTTGATTGCACTATTCATTCACATTGTAACCTTCAGCACTAGAGCCTTTGATTGCACTATTCATTCACATTGTAACCTTCAGCACTAGAGGTTTGATTGCACTATTCATTCGCATTGTGCTTCAGCACTAGAGCCTTTGATTGCACTATTCATTCACATTGTAATCTTCAGCACTAGAGCCTTTGATTGCACTATTCATTCACATTGTAAGCTTCAGCACTAGAGCCTTTGATTGCACTATTCATTCACAGTGTAACCTTCAGCACTAGAGCCTTTGATTGCACTATTCATTCACATTGTAAGCTTCAGCACTAGAGCCTTTGATTGCACTATTCATTCACATTGTAACCTTCAGCACTAGAGCCTTTGATTGCACTATTCATTCACATTGTAAGCTTCAGCACTAGAGCCTTTGATTGCACTATTCATTCACATTGCAAGCTTCAGCACTAGAGCCTTTGATTCCACTATTCATTCACATTGCAAGCTTCAGCACTAGAGCCTTTGATTCCACTATTCATTCACATTGTAACCTTCAGCACTAGAGGTTTGATTGCACTATTCATTCACATTGTAACCTTCAGCACTAGAGCCTTTGATTGCACTATTCATTCACATTGTAACCTTCAGCACTAGAGCCTTTGATTGCACTATTCATTCACAGTGTAAGCTTCAGCACTAGAGCCTTTGATTGCACTATTCATTCACATTGTAACCTTCAGCACTAGAGCCTTTGATTGCACTATTCATTCACATTGCAAGCTTCAGCACTAGAGCCTTTGATTGCACTATTCATTCACATTGTAAGCTTCAGCACTAGAGCCTTTGATTGCACTATTCATTCACATTGTAAGCTTCAGCACTAGAGCCTTTGATTCCACTATTCATTCACATTGTAAGCTTCAGCACTAGAGCCTTTGATTGCACTATTCATTCACATTGTAAGCTTCAGCACTAGAGGTTTGATTGCACTATTCATTCACATTGTAAGCTTCAGCACTAGAGCCTTTGCTTGCACTATTCATTCACATTGTAAGCTTCAGCACTAGAGCCTTTGATTGCACTATTCATTCACATTGTAAGCTTCAGCACTAGAGCCTTTGATTGCACTATTCATTCACATTGTAAGCTTCAGCACTAGAGCCTTTGATTGCACTATTCATTCACATTGTAAGCTTCAGCACTAGAGCCTTTGATTGCACTATTCATTCACATTGTAACCTTCAGCACTAGAGCCTTTGATTGCACTATTCATTCACATTGTAAGCTTCAGCACTAGAGCCTTTGATTGCACTATTCATTCACATTGTAAGCGTCAGCACTAGAGCCTTTGATTGCACTATTCATCCACATTGTAAGCTTCAGCACTAGAGCCTTTGATTGCACTATTCATTCACATTGTAAGCTTCAGCACTAGAGCCTTTGATTGCACTATTCATTCACATTGTAAGCTTCAGCACTAGAGCCTTTGATTGCACTATTCATTCACATTGCAAGCTTCAGCACTAGAGCCTTTGATTGCACTATTCATTCACATTGTAAGCTTCAGCACTAGAGCCTTTGATTGCACTATTCATTCACATTGTAAGCTTCAGCACTAGAGCCTTTGATTGCACTATTCATTCACATTGTAACCTTCAGCACTAGAGCCTTTGATTGCACTATTCATTCACATTGTAACCCTCAGCACTAGAGCCTTTGATTGCACTATTCATTCACATTGTAAGCTTCAGCACTAGAGCCTTTGATTGCACTATTCATTCACATTGCAAGCTTCAGCACTAGAGCCTTTGATTGCACTATTCATTCACATTGTAACCTTCAGCACTAGAACCTTTGATTGCACTATTCATTCACATTGTAAGCTTCAGCACTAGAGCCTTTGATTGCACTATTCATTCACATTGTAACCTTCAGCACTAGAGCCTTTGATTGCACTATTCATTCACATTGTAAGCTTCAGCACTAGAGCCTTTGATTGCACTATTCATTCACATTGCAAGCTTCAGCACTAGAGCCTTTGATTGCACTATTCATTCACATTGTAAGCTTAAGCACTAGAGCCTTTGATTGCACTATTCATTCACATTGTAAGCTTCAGCACTAGAGCCTTTGATTCCACTATTCATTCACATTGTAAGCTTCAGCACTAGAGCCTTTGATTGCACTATTCATTCACAATGTAAGCTTCAGCACTAGAGCCTTTGATTGCACTATTCATTCACATTGTAAGCTTCAGCACTAGAGCCTTTGATTGCACTATTCATTCACATTGTAACCTTCAGCACTAGAGCCTTTGATTGCACTATTCATTCACATTGTAAGCTTCAGCACTTGAGCCTTTGATTCCACTATTCATTCACATTGTAAGCTTCAGCACTAGAGCCTTTGATTGCACTATTCATTCACATTGTAACCTTCAGCACTAGAGCCTTTGATTGCACTATTCATTCACATTGTAACCTTCAGCACTAGAGCCTTTGACTGCACTATTCATTCACATTGTAAGCTTCAGCACTAGAGGTTTGATTGCACTATTCATTCACATTGTAAGCTTCAGCACTAGAGCCTTTGATTGCACTATTCATTCACATTGTAAGCTTCAGCACTAGAGCCTTTGATTGCACTATTCATTCACATTGTAAGCTTCAGCACTAGAGCCATTGATTGCACTATTCATTCACATTGTAAGCTTCAGCACTAGAGCCTTTGATTGCACTATTCATTCACATTGTAAGCTTCAGCACTAGAGCCTTTGATTGCACTATTCATTCACATTGTAAGCTTCAGCACTAGAGCCTTTGATTGCACTATTCATTCACATTGCAAGCTTCAGCACTAGAGCCTTTGATTGCACTATTCATTCACATTGTAAGCTTCAGTACTAGAGCCTTTGATTGCACTATTCATTCACATTGTAACCTTCAGCACTAGAGCCTTTGATTGCACTATTCATTCACATTGTAACCTTCAGCACTAGAGGTTTGATTGCACTATTCATTCGCATTGTAAGCTTCAGCACTAGAGCCTTTGATTGCACTATTCATTCACATTGTAATCTTCAGCACTAGAGCCTTTGATTGCACTATTCATTCACATTGTAAGCTTCAGCACTAGAGCCTTTGATTGCACTATTCATTCACAGTGTAACCTTCAGCACTAGAGCCTTTGATTGCACTATTCATTCACATTGTAAGCTTCAGCACTAGAGCCTTTGATTGCACTATTCATTCACATTGTAACCTTCAGCACTAGAGCCTTTGATTGCACTATTCATTCACATTGTAAGCTTCAGCACTAGAGCCTTTGATTGCACTATTCATTCACATTGCAAGCTTCAGCACTAGAGCCTTTGATTCCACTATTCATTCACATTGCAAGCTTCAGCACTAGAGCCTTTGATTCCACTATTCATTCACATTGTAACCTTCAGCACTAGAGGTTTGATTGCACTATTCATTCACATTGTAACCTTCAGCACTAGAGCCTTTGATTGCACTATTCATTCACATTGTAACCTTCAGCACTAGAGCCTTTGATTGCACTATTCATTCACAGTGTAAGCTTCAGCACTAGAGCCTTTGATTGCACTATTCATTCACATTGTAACCTTCAGCACTAGAGCCTTTGATTGCACTATTCATTCACATTGCAAGCTTCAGCACTAGAGCCTTTGATTGCACTATTCATTCACATTGTAAGCTTCAGCACTAGAGCCTTTGATTGCACTATTCATTCACATTGTAAGCTTCAGCACTAGAGCCTTTGATTCCACTATTCATTCACATTGTAAGCTTCAGCACTAGAGCCTTTGATTGCACTATTCATTCACATTGTAAGCTTCAGCACTAGAGGTTTGATTGCACTATTCATTCACATTGTAAGCTTCAGCACTAGAGCCTTTGCTTGCACTATTCATTCACATTGTAAGCTTCAGCACTAGAGCCTTTGATTGCACTATTCATTCACATTGTAAGCTTCAGCACTAGAGCCTTTGATTGCACTATTCATTCACATTGTAAGCTTCAGCACTAGAGCCTTTGATTGCACTATTCATTCACATTGTAAGCTTCAGCACTAGAGCCTTTGATTGCACTATTCATTCACATTGTAACCTTCAGCACTAGAGCCTTTGATTGCACTATTCATTCACATTGTAAGCTTCAGCACTAGAGCCTTTGATTGCACTATTCATTCACATTGTAAGCGTCAGCACTAGAGCCTTTGATTGCACTATTCATTCACATTGTAAGCTTCAGCACTAGAGCCTTTGATTGCACTATTCATTCACATTGTAAGCTTCAGCACTAGAGCCTTTGATTGCACTATTCATTCACATTGTAAGCTTCAGCACTAGAGCCTTTGATTGCACTATTCATTCACATTGTAAGCTTCAGCACTAGAGCCTTTGATTGCACTATTCATTCACATTGTAAGCTTCAGCACTAGAGCCTTTGATTGCACTATTCATTCACATTGTAAGCTTCAGCACTAGAGCCTTTGATTGCACTATTCATTCACATTGTAAGCTTCAGCACTAGAGCCTTTGATTGCACTATTCATTCACATTGTAAGCTTCAGCACTAGAGCCTTTGATTGCACTATTCATTCACATTGTAAGCTTCAGCACTAGAGCCTTTGATTGCACCATTCATTCACATTGTAAGCTTCAGCACTAGAGCCTTTGATTGCACTATTCATTCACATTGTAAGCTTCAGCACTAGAGCCTTTGATTGCACTATTCATTCACATTGTAAGCTTCAGCACTAGAGCCTTTGATTGCACTATTCATTCACATTGTAAGCTTCAGCACTAGAGCCTTTGATTGCACTATTCATTCACATTGTAAGCTTCAGCACTAGAGCCTTTGATTCCACTATTCATTCACATTGTAAGCTTCAGCACTAGAGCCTTTGATTCCACTATTCATTCACATTGTAAGCTTCAGCACTAGAGCCTTTGATTCCACTATTCATTCACATTGTAAGCTTCAGCACTAGAGCCTTTGATTCCACTATTCATTCACATTGTGCTTCAGCACTAGAGCCTTTGATTGCACTATTCATTCACATTGTAAGCTTCAGCACTAGAGCCTTTGATTGCACTATTCATTCACATTGTAAGCTTCAGCACTAGAGCCTTTGATTGCACTATTCATTCACATTGTAACCTTCAGCACTAGAGCCTTTGATTGCACTATTCATTCACATTGTAAGCTTCAGCACTAGAGCCTTTGATTGCATTATTCATTCACATTGTAAGCGTCAGCACTAGAGCCTTTGATTGCACTATTCATTCACATTGTAAGCTTCAGCACTAGAGCCTTTGATTGCACTATTCATTCACATTGTAAGCTTCAGCACTAGAGCCTTTGATTGCACTATTCATTCACATTGTAAGCTTCAGCACTAGAGCCTTTGATTGCACTATTCA
The DNA here is from genome assembly GCF_019279795.1 of Protopterus annectens. Lineage (NCBI taxonomy): Eukaryota > Metazoa > Chordata > Ceratodontiformes > Protopteridae > Protopterus > Protopterus annectens. The sequence goes on from NC_056739.1 coordinate 38,133,728, forward strand.
TTCACATTGTAAGCTTCAGCACTAGAGCCTTTGATTGCACTATTCATTCACATTGTAAGCTTCAGCACTAGAGCCTTTGATTGCACTATTCATTCACATTGTAAGCTTCAGCACTAGAGCCTTTGATTGCACTATTCATTCACATTGTAACCTTCAGCACTAGAGCCTTTGATTGCACTATTCATTCACATTGTAAGCTTCAGCACTAGAGCCTTTGATTGCACTATTCATTCACATTGTAAGCTTCAGCACTAGAGCCTTTGATTGCACTATTCATTCACATTGTAAGCTTCAGCACTAGAGCCTTTGATTGCACTATTCATTCACATTGTAAGCTTCAGCACTAGAGCCTTTGATTGCACTATTCATTCACATTGTAAGCTTCAGCACTAGAGCCTTTGATTGCACTATTCATTCACATTGTAAGCTTCAGCACTAGAGCCTTTGATTCCACTATTCATTCACATTGTAAGCTTCAGCACTAGAGCCTTTGATTCCACTATTCATTCACATTGTAAGCTTCAGCACTAGAGCCTTTGATTCCACTATTCATTCACATTGTAAGCTTCAGCACTAGAGCCTTTGATTGCACTATTCATTCACATTGTAAGCTTCAGCACTAGAGCCTTTGATTGCACTATTCATTCACATTGTAAGCTTCAGCACTAGAGCCTTTGATTGCACTATTCATTCACATTGTAACCTTCAGCACTAGAGCCTTTGATTGCACTATTCATTCACATTGTAACCTTCAGCACTAGAGCCTTTGATTGCACTATTCATTCACATTGTAAGCTTCAGCACTAGAGCCTTTGATTGCACTATTCATTCACATTGTAAGCGTCAGCACTAGAGCCTTTGATTGCACTATTCATTCACATTGTAACCTTCAGCACTAGAGCCTTTGATTGCACTATTCATTCACATTGTAACCTTCAGCACTAGAGCCTTTGATTGCACTATTCATTCACATTGTAACCTTCAGCACTAGAGCCTTTGATTGCACTATTCATTCACATTGTAAGCTTCAGCACTAGAGCCTTTGATTGCACTATTCATTCACATTGTAAGCGTCAGCACTAGAGCCTTTGATTGCACTATTCATTCACATTGTAAGCTTCAGCACTAGAGCCTTTGATTGCACTATTCATTCACATTGTAAGCTTCAGCACTAGAGCCTTTGATTGCACTATTCATTCACATTGTAAGCTTCAGCACTAGAGCCTTTGATTGCACTATTCATTCACATTGTAAGCTTCAGCACTAGAGCCTTTGATTGCACTATTCATTCACATTGTAAGCTTCAGCACTAGAGCCTTTGATTGCACTATTCATTCACATTGTAACCTTCAGCACTAGAGCCTTTGATTGCACTATTCATTCACATTGTAACCTTCAGCACTAGAACCTTTGATTGCACTATTCATTCACATTGTAAGCTTCAGCACTAGAGCCTTTGATTGCACTATTCATTCACATTGTAAGCTTCAGCACTAGAGCCTTTGATTGCACTATTCATTCACATTGTAAGCTTCAGCACTAGAGCCTTTGATTGCACTATTCATTCACATTGTAAGCTTCAGCACTAGAGCCTTTGATTGCACTATTCATTCACATTGTTTTGAAATATTTTCAAACTGGAAGACACTAGTTGAAACTATAGCCAGACTTATTCATATTGTCAAAAGTTTTCAGAGAAAATCAGATAGCTCTCTACTTAGAGGCTGGAAAAGTTTTCATCAGCAAGTTAGCTTAGAGGAACTTTCACAAGCAAAGAATGTGATCATCTCTTCTGTTCAGCACAAACACTTCAAAAAAATATATGACTGTGTAAAAGAGCAAAAGGCATTGCCAAAACAAAGTTGTCTCAAGAAGTTTAGTGCTGTTATAGATCAAGATGGATTGCTGAGAGTTGGCAGATGCTTGTCCTTTGCAACATTGACTGAACAAAAAAGCAACCAATTATCATCCCCCACAATCATCACATTGCTACACTGATTGTGAGATATTACTATAACCAGCTGGCTCATCAAGGACATCACATAACAGAAGGTGCAATCAGAGCTGCAGGTTTCTGGATCCTTGTTGGTAAACGTCTGATGTCTGCAGTTATTCACAAATGTGTTATCTGTCATAAACTGAGAGGGGGATTCAAAACTCAAAAGATGGCAGATTTGCCAGAAGATAGAGTGACTCCTGAACCACCATTCACTAGCATGGGTATTGATGTTTGTGGCCCGTGGACAGTGGTTACCTGCCACGCTAGAGGAGGTAGTGCTGACAACAAATGCTGGGCAGTACTTTTTACATGTCTGTCTACACGAGCTGTACATATAGAACCAATTGAATCTCTGTCAGCTTCCAGTTTTATTAATGCCTTGAAAAGATTCTTTTCAATCCGTGGCCCAGCAAAGTTACTTGGCTCTGATAGAGGGACAAACTTTGTGGGAGCTTGTAAGGAAGTGAATATTTGTGCAGGTGATACAGCAGTACAAGATTATCTACAAGACAAAGGGTGCACGTGGGTCTTCAATCCTCTGCACTCATCTCATATGGGTGTTGCTTGGGAAAGACTAATAGGTATAGCTAGACGCATCTTGGATGCAATGTTGCTCCAAGATAAGCCTACTCGCCTGACTCATGAGAGTTTAAGTATGTTTATGGTGGACGTTATGGCTATTATGAATGCAAGACCTTTAGTACCAGTGTCAAATGATCCAGATAATCCTGAGGTTCTTACACCAGCCATGCTTTTGACTCAAAAGGCAAACTCTTTGTTGGCTCCTTCTGGTAACTTCAAAACAGCAGGCCTTCATGTAAAACAATGGAAGCAAGTTCAGAGTCTTGCTGACACCTTCTGGAAAAGATGGAAAAGGGAAACCTTGTCCACCTTACAAAGTTGCAGAAAGTGGACTTCAGACTGTCCGAATGTTAAAGTAGGTGATATTGTGTTAATGAAAGACAGTCAAAAATGCAGGAATGAATGGCCTGTGGGACTTATCATTGACACGTTGCCAAGCAGAGATGGTAAAGTGAGAAAGGTGGAAGTAAGAGTTGTCAAACAAGGAACTGCTAAAGTTTATTTGAGGCCAGTCTCGGACATTGTAGTTCTTTCTGAAAATGGTTAAAATGTGTTATTGTGTGTAGTAATATTAATAAGTGTAGTGGAGTCCCGTAATATGCCAGGCATATTCTCCCCTTCATAGCAATTCAGGCAGTTTATAACATAGTTGTACATTTTGAGCATTTTTGATCTGTTGCTGCCATCTAGTGGCCTTTTATTTCTAATAGATTGACTTGTTTTACAGCATTATAGCAAGCCTCAGGAAGTGATGTAACTCAGTCAGGAAGCAGCTTTCTTTCTAGCCCTCATGAAGTGCAGTCATGATCTTCTTTTCCCAGGCCCTGGCAGTCACATCTCCTGTAAGTAATTTGCATGTTGTAATTCTTTGTATTTAGAAGTGCAGTATATTGTATATATTCTGATATGTTGCTATTTGTATTGTGTTGCAGTTTTACAAAAAAGTATTAACATTAAGAAATCTCAATAAAGCTACAAGAAACCCTGATTCTTTAGCTTTTTGGATTTTCTTAAAGTGATAAGCTGTCCGTTTAGCTGTACTATGCCTTGCACAGTGCTGTGAGAATGGAACACTGAGTGTTATAACTTCACTGTTTTAAGATATTACCAAAACACATTTAGCGATACTGAGTGTTCTAACTTCACTGTTTTAAGATATTACTAAACACGTTTAGCGATACTGAATATTCTAACTTCACTGTTTTATGATATTACCAAACACATTTAGTTATGCTGAGTGTTCTAACTTCACCATTTTATGATATTGCTAAAGACATTCAGTTATGCTGAGTGTTCTAACTTCACTGTTTTATGATATTACCAAACACGTTTAGCAATACTGAGTGTTCTAACTTCACTGTTTTATGATATTACCAAACATGTTCAATGATGGTGGATGTTCTAACTTCACTGTTTTATGATATTACCAGACACGTTCAGTGATGCTGAGTGTTCTAACTTCATTGTGTTATACCAATGTCAGACATGCTCAATAATGGTGGATATTTAGTTTATTTGATTTTCAGTTAATTGATTTGCATTATAAAGTGCTAGAATATGGTCTAGGTTTTGTTCCCAGCCATGGAGCTGAAGTGATTAAAACTCTTATTGAGTTAAAACTGCATGCTCGTAATTAAATCTCAAATACAGTTTGAAAGACGTTAATTTTAATAAGTATCTTTGGAAACCCTCAGTGTTTAATCCAGCACTATATCACATGATCAAGAGTTTTGAACAATTTTGTGAAAATGATTATAGACTGGCATTATTTAAAAAAAGATATGAAACTATATTTTAATTTAAATAGATAAGAAAGTCTATCTCTCAAGGAACTTCAGAAGAATTTTCAGTTGAGGTTCATGAGAACTGATAAAGGTGGTGGGCTGCTGATTGTCACCACTTCTCAGTATCAATGATGGTAAATATGTTGAGGGTGTTAGGTGTGACGTACAGAAAATGTACCACTTTATTAGCAACTGCTTGCATGAATTGTTTATAAACAGAGATATTAATGATGTAGATTTATATGATTTTCTGTTAGTAGAACAACCAGAATTAAGAGTAGTTTTTGGAATCCCAAAAATGCATGAAAGCAACACTAACCCACCTTTTAGACCAATAGTGTCAGCCTTGAGTAGTAGCCCTGTAAGTATTTCTCTGTTCCTGGATTCCATTTTTAATCCTTTGGTACAGCAATTATTCTCCTCCCTCAGGGTTTGTTGGGACTTACTGAATAGTATCAGGAATCTTTTGTTAGAATAGCAATACTCCCCTGATAATCACTACATGCGCACTGTAGATGTGGGATTTTTTTACACTTCTATACCTCAACAAAGAGTTGAAATTATCAGGTCATTTTAAGCAAGTATACCAGTTTTGACAACAGTCTTGTCATCCTCTACTTTGACCTTGTGGAAATATTATTAGAACATAATTTCTTCTCATTCAACAATATAATATATAGGCATAGATTCGGGTATGCTTTACAGTCGCATCCAATGCAAGAATGCTTTCTCTAACAGCTCTCTTCATTCTAGGAATAATCACCCTAGTTTCATCAAAAAGAACATTCCTAGAAGTCAAATATATTAGGGCTTATAGAATGATTAGCAAAGATAGTGATTTCAATGCAGAAGTTGATATTAATACCAGCATGTTTGTAGATAGAGGTTATGATGTCAACTTTCTAGTAAGTATTAGGACAGAAGTTAGTTCCAAAAGAGCTTCTCACTTTGGACCAGTACTTACAGTTGGTTTTCAGGAGAAGAAAGTAATCAATATAGATTCAGATAGTAAAGAATGGGAAACAACTCCTAGGTATTGTCTAGATATGTCGGTTGACATTTACACTGTCAGAAATATTTCCAACAATAACTGGAAGATTTTAGCTGACACCACTGACATAGTTAAAGTAGTAGGAGAAGGACACTGTTTGTATATAACAAAAAACAAAAATAGTAAAATATCAAACAACTTTCAGAAAGAGGCAACACTAGTATCAGCACCATAAGCTACCTCACAAACAAAAGACAGGGCACCTATAAATGCAATGGAAGTGGCATTTGTAGATATATACAAGAAGGGCCTTACATTGATTTACATCAATCACGTACTATAGGTATTAAAGGTAGCCATTTCTGCAACCCAAAGGGACTAGTATATATTGCAATATGTTCATGATGTCCAGGTTTTTACATAGGTATGACCACCAGGACCCTATGTAAAAGGATCAAGGAACACATGTATGCAATCAAGAGAAAAGATAGTAATAATGCATTGTTTAGTCATACCTTCATATGTAATTCTTACAAAAAAATAATTTTCAGTTTTAGAAACAAAGAAGGGGTGGTGATTACTAAAATCAAACAGAGAAATTGGAAAATGTTTGGCAGCTGAAGTTGGCAGCCAATAATCCTCTTGGTATTAATGAAACAATCAATATCAAGTGTTATTTGAAGAAGGGGAAACTAGCAGTCACTTAAAGGTATAAGGAGTTCCTTTTAGTATAGGTCAACATTTGTTTTAATGGATTTAATTAAGGACTAATTAAAATATTATGTGACTGGTTGGAGATATTCTTTAAATTTATATAACTGGAGTGTATTTAATAAAATGTATTATTTCAGATGAAGGCTTTTAGACAAAAGCTTTCAATAAAATGTTTGTATGCTAAAGTGTGTTCTGCTTTGGTTGTTTGGAACTCAGTAATTTCAGCAGTGTTTTTTATAATTTCTTATATAAATACATGTTCAGTAGTGCTGAGTATTCAACTCCCGCTTTTTACAAGACACGTTTATCTGTACTTGATTTTCTAACCTCATTGTGTAATGACACCACTGGAGGAATATTCGGTGATACTTAGCGTTCTAATCTCAGTTTCATACAATGTTAATACTCCCATTATTTTATAACATGTTTGAATAGTTACTGACTGTTCTAACATCATTGTGTTATGACATCATTAGAGAGATGTTTAGTGATGCTAAGTGTTCTAATTTTATTGTCATACGATGTTGTATAGATACACCTTTAGTAATAGTGAGTAATCTGCTCCTATTATTTTAGAATACGTTTTATCAGTATTGAGTATTCTAACCTCACTGTGTTATAGCATCACTAGAGATGTGTTCAACAATTCTAAATGTTCTAATCCCAGTGTCTTATGGTACTGTATAGATACATGTTCTGTAGTGCTGAGCACTCTACTCCCATTATTTTACAACACAAGTTCATCGATACTGAGTGTTCTAAACTCATTGTGTTATGACATCACTAGAGATGTGTTCAGTGATTCTAAATGTTCTAATCTCAGTGTCTTATGGTACTGTATAGATACATGTTCAGTAGTGCTGAGCGTTGTACTCCCATTATTTTACAACACAAGTTCATCGATACTGAGTGTTCTAAACTCATTGTGTTATGACATCACTAGAGATGTGTTCAGTGTTTCTAAATGTTCTATTTCCAGTGTCTTATGGTACTGTTTGGATACATGTTCAGTAGTGCTGAGCGTTCTACTCCCATTATTTTACAACACAAGTTCATCGATACTGAGTGTTCTAAACTCATTGTGTTATGACATCACAAGAGATGTGATTAGTGATTCTAAATGTTCTAATCTCAGTGTCTTAATGTACTGTATAGATACATGTTCAGTAGTGCTGAGCGTTGTACTCCCATTACTTTATAACACAAGTTCATCGATACTGAGTGTTCTAAACTCATTGTGTTATGACATCACTAGATATGTATTCAGTGATTCTAAATGTTCTAATCTCAGTGTCTTATGGTACTGTATAGATACATGTTCAGTAGTGCTGAGCGCTCTACTCCCATTATTTTACAACACAAGTTCATCGATACTGAGTGTTCTAAACTCATTGTATTACGACATCACTAGAGATGTGTTCAGTGATTCTAAATGTTCTAATCTCAGTGTCGTACGGTACTGTATAGATACATGTTCAGTAGTGCTGAGTGTTCTACTCCCATTATTTTACAACACAAGTTCATCGATACTGAGTGTTCTAAACTCATTGTGTTATGACATCACAAGAGATGTGATTAGTGATTCTAAATGTTCTAATCTCAGTGTCTTATGGTACTGTATAGATACATGTTCAGTAGTGCTGAGCGTTGTACTCCCATTATTTTACAACACAAGTTCATCGATACTGAGTGTTCTAAACTCATTGTGTTATGACATCACTAGAGATGTGTTCAGTGTTTCTAAATGTTCTATTTCCAGTGTCTTATGGTACTGTTTGGATACATGTTCAGTAGTGCTGAGCGTTCTACTCCCATTATTTTACAACACAAGTTCATCGATACTGAGTGTTCTAAACTCATTGTGTTATGACATCACAAGAGATGTGATTAGTGATTCTAAATGTTCTAATCTCAGTGTCTTAATGTACTGTATATATACATGTTCAGTAGTGCTGAGCGTTGTACTCCCATTACTTTATAACACAAGTTCATCGATACTGAGTGTTCTAAACTCATTGTGTTATGACATCACTAGATATGTATTCAGTGATTCTAAATGTTCTAATCTCAGTGTCTTACGGTACTGTATAGATACATGTTCAGTAGTGCTGAGCGCTCTACTCCCATTATTTTACAACACAAGTTCATCGATACTGAGTGTTCTAAACTCATTGTATTACGACATCACTAGAGATGTGTTCAGTGATTCTAAATGTTCTATTCCCAGTGTCTTATGGTACTGTTTGGATACATGTTCAGTAGTGCTGAGCGTTCTGCTCCCATTATTTTACAACACATGTTCATCGATACTGAGTGTTCTAAACTCATTGTGTTATGACATCACAAGAGATGCGATTAGTGATTCTAAATGTTCTAATCTCAGTGTCTTATGGTACTGTATAGATACATGTTCAGTAGTGCTGAGCGTTGTACTCCCATTACTTTATAACACAAGTTCATCGATACTGAGTGTTCTAAACTCATTGTGTTATGACATCACAAGAGATGTGATTAGTGATTCTAAATGTTCTAATCTCAGTGTCTTAATGTACTGTATATATACATGTTCAGTAGTGCTGAGTGTTCTACTCCCATTATTTTACAACACAAGTTCATTGATACTGAGTGTTCTAAACTCATTGTGTTACAACATCACTAGAGATGTGTTCAGTGATTCTAAATGTTCTATTCCCAGTGTCTTACGGTACTGTATAGATACATGTTCTGTAGTGCTGAGCGTTCTACTCCCATTATTTTACGACACAAGTTCATCGATACTGAGTGTTCTAAACTCATTGTGTTATGACATCACTAGAGATGTGTTCAGTGATTCTAAATGTTCTAATCCCAGTGTCTTACGGTACTGTATAGATACATGTTCAGTAGTGCTGAGCATTGTACTCCCATTACTTTATAACACAAGTTCATCGATACTGAGTGTTCTAAACTCATTGTGTTATGACATCACTAGAGATGTGTTCAGTGTTTCTAAATGTTCTATTTCCAGTGTCTTATGGTACTGTTTGGATACATGTTCAGTAGTGCTGAGCGTTCTGCTCCCATTATTTTACAACACATGTTCATCGATACTGAGTGTTCTAAACTCATTGTGTTATGACATCACAAGAGATGTGATTAGTGATTCTAAATGTTCTAATCTCAGTGTCTTATGGTACTGTATAGATACATGTTCAGTAGTGCTGAGCGTTGTACTCCCATTACTTTATAACACAAGTTCATCGATACTGAGTGTTCTAAACTCATTGTGTTATGACATCACTAGAGATGTGTTCAGTGATTCTAAATGTTCTAATCTCAGTGTCTTTCGGTACTGTATAGATACATGTTCAGTAGTGCTGAGCATTGTACTCCCATTACTTTATAACACAAGTTCATCAATACTGAGTGTTCTAAACTCATTGTGTTACGACATCACTAGAGATGTGTTCAGTGATTCTAAATGTTCTAATCCCAGTGTCTTACGGTACTGTATAGATACATGTTCAGTGGTGCTAAGCATTCTACTCCCATTATTTTACAAGTTTATCGATACTCAGTTTTCTAAACTCATTATGTTATGACATCCCTAGAGATGTGTTCAGTGATTCTAAATGTTCTAATCTCAGTGACTTACAGTACTGTATCGATACATGTTCAGTAGTGCTGAGCATTCTACTCCTATTATTTTACAACACAAGTTCATCGATACTGTGTGTTTTAAACTCATTGTGTTATGACATCACTAGAGATGTGTTTAGTGATTCTAAATGTTCTACATAAACAGTGGCATAGGAAACTCACAAACAGTGGGCCTACTAAGTTTGGTTTTATCAAAGATAGATCATGCCTACTTAATCTAGTATACTTCTTTGAGAAGGTCACAAAAGCTATGGATGAGGGCAAAACACTGCACACTGCCTGCCTTAACCTAAGGCATTCAATACAATACTTCACTCAGGAATTAAAGATAAACATAAAATTAGGCATGGACCCATATGTCACCTAATGGATAGTCGGCTGGCTCTAGGGCAATCCACCTCCAAAAAGAGGCTAGTCACTAGTGAAGTCCCGCAGGGATTGTTGATAGGATCTCTCCTTTTTGGCATCTACTTCTCTGAAGTTTAGGTAAATGTTAAGGGTCTCTGGTTGACAAAGTTTTCAGATAATTGCAAAATAGGCATAGTCATTGAATCTGCAAACAAAATACAGATACCGTTCATGAGGGCCTGACACAAGTAAGCAACTGGTACTAGAACCATGAACTAAACCTCAGTGTGAAAAAATGCATAATAGCAACTTTTGGGAAGACAGTTACCCCTGCAAATTACCACTTTGAAAATAAATCTCTAAAAGTGGACTCGATGGTAAGGAATCTGGGAACACATGTTGACAGTAACCTGACATTTGACTATCATGTATCCACTTAGGCGAGAAAAATCATTCTGCTTTGCATAACTTATAAGTACGAGCATGGCATCTAGGTCCAAGGAGGTCAGTGTTCCATTGTACACGGATCTCATCAGGCCGGTCATTGAGTATATAGTGCCCTTCAGTGTGTACCTTACCAGGCACCTGTTATACCTTAAGAGACCACAGAAGGGCACAAACAACAGGTCCAGTGCAGACCATCTTAAAGCCCAGGCCCTGTCCTTGGTCTCCTACAGACTGATGTGCAATAATATATATCAAGCCAATAATTCAGCCACTGATCCCACAGTGATGGGTCTGTTGCACATCATCAAAAGAGTTAGCATCAGAAATACCCATTTTAAGCACCTACACAGCATGTGCAACATAAGCAGGACATGATGGAGGAATTGCTATGTGTCTTAAAAATTGTCCTTTCTCTGGAACAGGCTACCATGTGAAGCAAGGCTCATGCCTAATACTGTTTAAATGTAAATTGGATGAATGGACAGGAAATCACATATTTACCCCTGGTTTGGCAACTATGTCCCTAATGCACAAAGGCAGCCTGTGAATGGTTGATGTCTACAAGCACATATCATAACCATAACATTTCTTGGGGTATTGACACGTCACCAATGTTTTGATAAATTTGGAGTAAGCTTGGCTAGGCATAAATGGCTGTTATGCCAACAGCCTACAAACCACCACTGAACCTATGATAGAACACTCAAATTCACTGAAAGTCTCTCTAATGATGTCATAACACAATGAGCTTAGAACACTCAGTATCGATGAACTTGTGTTGTAAAATAATGGGAGTAGAACGCTCAGCACTACTGAACATGTATCCAAACAGTACCATAAGACACTGGAAATAGAACATTTAGAATCACTGAACACATCTCTAATGATGTCATAACACAATGAGTTTAGAACACTCAGTATCGATGAACTTGTGTTATAAAGTAATGGGAGTACAACGCTCAGCACTACTGAACATGTATCTATACAGTACCATAAGACACTGAGATTAGAACATTTAGAATCACTAATCACATCTCTTGTGATGTCATAACACAATGAGTTTAGAACACTCAGTATCGATGAACATGTGTTGTAAAATAATGGGAGTAGAACGCTCAGCACTACTGAACATGTATCTATACAGTACCGTAAGGCACTGAGATTAGAACATTTAGAATCACTAAACACATCTCTAATGATGTCATAACACAGTGTCTTACGGTACTGTATAGATACATGTTCTGTAGTGCTGAGCGTTCTACTCCCATTATTTTACAACACAAGTTCATTGATACTGAGTGTTCTAAACTCATTGTGTTATGTTTTTGAGGACCAGATCAAAGATATTTGCTCCCCTGGTAGGTTTGCATACTAGCTGATAAAGGGTGTTTGGGTTAACAGTGTTCAGTAACCTCTGGGCCTGCATGTTTGAGGTCATACATGATTCCCAGTTCATACATGATTCCCAGTTAATGCTGGGGTTGAGGAAGGTGCTCATGAACATTGTGCCAGGTTGAATGAGGAGTATTTCTAGAACTTTCAAGTACATGTTATGGGCTTCCTTGATTATGGAGGGGGATCTATAGCTTGCAAGGATATGGCATGTGACTTTATTGGAGCAAGTTGGACATGGAGAAACTCAAGTGTGTCAGCCTTGAGGTGTGTTCACATTTGATGTACATTGAGACTTCTCCACCTTTAGATCCTTCCTATGCAATAGTTGATCTAAACGTTTGGAACTGATTATAGCCTTGCATTACTGGGGTGCTTTCAGAAGCTTTAAACAAAATCTTGGTAACTGCATAGATGTCTATATTATTTCAGAGAGTGTAGTTTCCTGTTTAGACTCATGGCATTAAGCAATAAAACCTTTTGATTATTTTGAGTTGGTTTAGTTATAGCAGTAGATTTATCAGGGTGGCACTGCCTAAAAGAAGGTATTATTGGGGGTAGATAAGGTTTTAACCGATATGCAAAATCTAATGGTGAAAGGGGCAGACCATCTCTAGTAAAGCAGTGAGGTCTGTCTACCATATCCTCCCAAGCAGATAAATATTTTACCCTCTAGGAGTCACATCAAAAACTAGGGGCATTTGTAAAGCCGATTATTTTCTGTTGGTACTGTGGCATCTTCTTGGAGAAGATAGAATGCTGCTCAATGCTAGGCTCATATCAGCCCTGGGATGCATAATCTAATAGCCCTATTAAGTCTGTCTTTACACAGTCCAGGAAGGTATGTCTCAGGTCATTTACACCTATATGGACAATGACCAAGTCATACTGGTACTTGTGGTCCAGTGACCTGAGTGCATCTATAATCTGGCAGCTCATGAACCCCGACAAGCGTCTGACTGTGACTCTCTCCTTGCTCAGCATGATGAGCAGAACATCTATGTGTCTCCAGTGACTAAGATATTGTGTTGTGTGCCGCTTTACCCAATGGGATTAGAGGATGAAACACCTTGTGATGATCCTGCATGTGTCATGGTGCATGTTGCCTTAGCAGGGTGCTCTAGAAGTTGCTGAAGATACTTGCTCTGTGTTTGATGTCTGGGAGGTCTTGAGGTTTTGGAAGATTACATTTAAGAGCTCCAGGACATGTGGGTCTGTATGTCTGGTCTATTCAGGACCCTCTCACAGTGTTGTGAGGATGCAAAACAGATGGGAGCTCTATGAAAATTAGCTCAGAGTGGAGAAAATATGCCAACTGTTTAGTAGTACAGAAAACTGCTAAAATAAACAATGTGGTCCTCTGGCCAATCAACAAATTGCACCAAAGGGTGAATAAAGCAATTCTCAGATGGGGTAACATATCAGGCTGTCTTCCACTGTCACTGCAAAGCAGACCTAATTCCTCTTAATGTACAATCCCTTTAGGGGGGCAAAAGTACAGTAATGTAACAATTAAGTACCATCAACAAATATAAAGTAGGAAATTACATAGTAGCAATGCAACAATTAAGTACCACCAACAAATATAAAGTAGGAAATTACATAGTAGCAATGCAACAATTAAGTACCATCAACAAATATAAAGTAGGAAATTACATAGTAGCAATGCAACAATTAAGTACCACCAACAAATATAAAGTAGGAAATTACATAGTAGCAATGCAACAATTAAGTACCACCAACAAATATAAAGTAGGAAATTACATAGTAGCACTGACTGGAAGACTTCTCAAAAGTGTAGAGCTCAGCAATCAGCAAATGGCACAGTATTAGGGTACTTTAAAATGATTTAAAGTGCAAAATCAGCAAATTAAGCAAAAATAATGCAGTAGCACTCTAATACAGTTAACTGAAGTGCAAAATAGTAAAATAAATTTCTTATCTGCCACGGATGGACCAGAATTAATTCAGGACCATCTGTGTGTGGTGAGGATGCCAAGCAGACTGGACCTCTGGTTAAATGAGCCAGAGGCAATTTGTAGTAAGAGATGTTTACTCAAAAGCAATACTGGTTTGCTGGGTGGACACCCAGTATCATGGAGCTATGTAAAACATCAAGTGGAAAAAGTACTAAAATGGCTTACATAAGTGACAACAGCAATGCAAAAAGAGAGGGAGGGAGGGAGGGAGTTTGGAAATCAGATTACCATAAGGGGCAGAAGCCAGAGACACTGGATTTTAACACTACAGCAGGCAAAGGGCGACAGAGTTGGGGAACATTTTAGCTGCTGCAAGAAGGCAGCGAAATAGAACACTAAATGTTATAGTCCATAGTGTATCAGCTCTTCAAGCTGTTAGTTAAAGGATAAATAATGCACTTTTCTTCCCTTTTTAGAAAAATGTGTTTCTCACAGTTCATGACTTTCCACACTTCTCAGAGTCTTGAATAAAAGAACCTGGGTGGGCATAGCTCTGTACTGGTTATAGCAAACTAACTGGAGAGGGAGCCAATTAATGAAACCAATAACCAAGCTCTGTGACTTCAGAACCTGTTGTAAATCACAGTTCTTAGTCCTTATGACGACTATAGGCCAATGACCCCAGGTAGGTTAATATTTCAGAAACTTCAGATTTTACTGGAGTAGACACAAGAATGGGGGAAACAGCAATATAACAAACAGTAAGGCACTGGAATGCAACTTTAAACAGGCAAATGATAAGCAGAATATAAGACTTTAGCAACAAAACTGAGCACAGAAGCACAAATTCTGCCGCAACAATCACAACACTGCCATTAGAGTATAGCCTTGCTATGTATTATATTCAGCTAGTGAAATACGTGCCTGCCCTTAGCTGGAAAATGGCTGTGATGTGCCCCCAAAGGAGTGCACTCTAAGGATCACTTACTAAACTGGCCACTGTCCCTTCTCTTGACCAATAGATTACGCTGTATATGCTAGTTACTTAGTCTCCCTGGCTTCCTGATTTCTGCATTTAGTAAATGAAAGAAACCCTGTTATACTTTGTGCCTCCTTGTTAATTGCTTTGCACTGGCTATAAACTGATTGCTGTCTGTAATAGCTGACCTGAGGGTAGAAAGCCCAGGTCCTCAGAGGAGGTTGTGAGACTGCTGCATGTTTTGCATGTTAATGTATGAGATTGCATGAATCACATGTGTGTGACTTCTTGGACAAGATGAATGACACACCAGACCATGCAGTGTCTGTTCTAGGCCATCTGTTGGTGGAGGGGCAGCATTCTTGAGAACAATCTGCTGTTACATCATCAGATGTCAGTTAACATGGCCATGGACATACCAGTTCCAACTCCCATAGTGTTAGCACTTCCCACTGCTACATTGGTTGTGGATGTTTCTACACACAGAAAAGGTTATCTACTTGGGCAAGGACATGGAAGTGGTTGTGATGACAACTCATCCAGCAGCTGTTGTTCATGGTCAGGTAGCACCCGGACGTCTGTCCAGGGTCATGGAAATAGCAGTAAAACTCATGGCGAAGGCAAGTCTCATGGGTGGGGACGTTCACCCTAAACTTCATCTTTATCCATGTATGGCTCAGACCTGTCCAGAACATCAGAGCATAGTGCTGGCACACGTGTTGAGCCTGTGTCCCTGCATATAAACACAAAACACCCCATACTATCCATGCACTTCACAATGGACTTCTTCAGAGTGGACACACACCCAGAATTTGAACACACTGCCCTTAAGTGTTCATACTTGCTATTATCTCATCTCTAACACTCACACATTTCTCTTGTGAAAGACATGCCTTCCTGTAACTCTCCCTACCCTTTGAACAATCTGTGACTTGGTTTCCCTATATCTGATGCACAAACTGGCCACAGAAACAAAGTCTGATTTTCCTGTTTATATCTAATTATTTTGAATGTGTGTTTACTCTGCTTACATTCAGTAGTAGTTGTGTAGGATAGCTTGCTCACCCACCTGTGCAGATGATGCTAGGAGTGCCTTGCCCTCTGCAAGGGTGTCTGACTTGGGCTGCTTATATGGATGCACAGAGTGGCCAGGCAATGTATGGGTAGGCAAAGTCTATTTTCCTTGTATACACCTGATGGTTTTGATATGTCCTTATTTAGGTTCTATAGTTGTAGTTGTGTAGGATAGCTTGGTCATCCACCTCTGCAAAGGTTGTTCAGAGTGCCTTGCCTTCTGGAACGATATCTGACTTGGATAGCTTAAGTCTGATGCACAGAGTGGCTAGACAATGCATGGGTAAGATCTGTCTGTTTTGTTTGAATGACTGGATGGGAAACTGTAAATTTTTCAGGGATTTCACCTATAACCCTCCTAGCTATGGGCAGTCGTTGCTAAGCAAGATCTCGAGTTTAGGCAATTTATTTATTTTATTTATTTTACATTTGTTTACTGGGAAAGTCCGACTGGCCACAGGTCATTTTTCAGTGGAGGCCTGGGGTGAAAAGCTCCAGTTAAGCAAAATTACAAGTCTGAATTACAGTTACAGGTAATAGGTTCATAGGTTGGTACTAGGCTATCGGCCCTAGGGCCTATACAAGTCTAGCCATAACAATTCCCTGGATATTTCTTCCCACAATATTTACTTCCCTGGATCCCTGTCTAGCAGGGTGACTGACATGATCCCAGGGGTGAATTTCCTATCTCCCATCCAATCTTCAAGGTTCCTTTTGAAGAGGGCCTAGGAGGCTCTCTGCTTGACATGTATGGGCAGTCTATTCCAGAGTATGGGGAGTCTCTGGGTCAGGGACCTATCCCTCCAGCATGTTTTGTTCATTGTGATGACAAGGTTTAGATCCCTGGAGTGTGTGGCTCTGAAAAATTGGAATTTCTTTAAATGGAGCATGTCCAATAGCTCAGGGTTTGACATGGCCTTGTATGTTAAGCAGAGCTCACCTCTGAGTAGACGATATGCCACAGAGTACAGCTGGAGTTTTTTTAGATGGTCAGCATAGGGCATCTGCTTTAGGTCTGTGATTCTTTTAGTGAAGCATTTCTGTGGCCTTTCCAGCTGTTGCAGATGTCTTGCCAGGTACATACCAAATGGGGTGTTGTACTCTATAATGGGTCTAATGAGGGATGAGTATAGTGGGACAATGACCTCCTTTTTTTCTGGATGAAAATCCCTTAGGGATGAGGTGTGCCACATAGAATGATTTCCTGACTCTTGTGGCGATGTGGTTATCGAAGGTGAGGCCACTGTCCACCTGTGTCCCTAAGTCTCTCATCACTCTTTCGGTATTTAGTGAACTTCCACCTATGTGGTAATTCATGGGCACATGGGTTTTCCCAAAGGGGATAACTATACATTTCTTGGCATTAAGCTTGAGTCCATGGCTCTGGCAACAAGCATATGTTTCTGTAAGGCCCTTTTGTAGAATATCTACATCATTTGGGGATTCAATAATGGCTCCCAGTTTGCAGTCATCTGCAAACTTTGTTAGCCAGAGTCCCTTAGTGTTGGCCTGTACTTCAGATAAGTAGATTCCAAACAAGAGCGGTCCCAGGACTGAACCCTGAGGTACTCCATAAGACTTACACAAAAACATAAAGTTTATATACACTGCAAAAGAAAAAGGCTTGTCTGCAAGCAAGCTCAAAGTGTCAAACATAAAAGTTACAAAAAGATAAATATAAAATGTCTTAAGCTCAAAGTGTCAAACATAAAAGTTACAAAAATATAAACATAAACTGTCTTAAACGTGTACAAAAGACATCACAGTATGAATATGTACATACCTAAATAAGTCATGTGTCATGCTTGAGAAGAAAAGAGACTCCTGAGAGAAGGAGAGAACAGATGCCTCAGTTAGGATTTATTGGGTGGGCAATAGGATACAAAGTTAGTTAAAGTTGTAGAGTTGAGCAGTTAGAGGTCTAGCCAGGACAGTTACAAGAACAGATCCAGGAGTCCTTCAGGTGTAGTTTTAGGAGCAGCAGGAAGTAATTTGGGTGGCTAATTTGTTCCATATTTTAGGAATACAGTTTTAGAAGAGTGATTCACCAACTGTATTTGCTTTGGTGGTGTCTAGTAGCAATTTATTGTGAGAGTGGTGGGGTCTGAAAGTGATGTATGGTTAATGCAATATTTTGTGGGCAAAGGTTAACTGATTAAAGTGTAGTAGCTGAGGAAGTTCTAGCCATTCTAGTTGTTTAAGAGCTGTACAGTGATGTACTCTATATGGGGCATCAGTGGCAAACTTGGCAATTTTAATATAACAATCTTCGAGTTTGGTTAGTTCAGATTTGCGGAGGATGGTTAGGATTGGAGAGGCATATAGGAGGGAAGATAGATGCGTGCGAGCAGTAGTAGCTTTTGAGTGTCTAGTTAGGAATTGTTTGTTTCTGTAAAGTAAACCTAGTTTCTTGTAGACCTTCTTAATGGTTTGTGCTATGTGTATATCGGAATTCAAGTTGTTGTCGATTTCTACACCCAACAGTTTGGTAAGAGTTGTAGGGGTGATGGTGGTTTTATTTTTGGATAGGATGGTGAAAGTTTGGGAGGAAGGGGTCACTTTTGTTGGGGAGAAGAGAAGGAGCTTAGTTTTGTTGGGGTTTAGTATGAGTTGGGAGTTGCTGAGCCATGTTTCTATGGACAGGAAGGAGTCTTCGGTTGTGGTGTGGAGGTTATGAAGGGAGGAAGCTTTGCAGATTAATGTAGAGTCATCTGCGTATTGTATGACGTGGCTTGTAGTGTGACGGTGTGGAGCTGGTTGGTGAAGAGGGTGAAGAGAAGAGGTCCAAGGATGGAGCCTTGTGGAACCCTTATGATAACAGGGAGAAGAGGGGAAAGTTTTTATTGCCATTGGATGGCCTGCTGCCGTCCTAATATGTAACTTCTGAACCATGTGATAGTGGAGTTACTGAGATTTAGGGTGGAGAGAATGCTGATGAATTTGTCATGATTGACCATAT
>NC_056739.1:38157554-38167554 GCF_019279795.1 Protopterus annectens
TATCCTTGAACGAAGTTAATAAACATTTTGCAACAATAGACAGATTACTGAAAACCTTAGAACGTGAAAAACACCTGTCTTTGGAAGACTACATGTTCATGTCAGTACATAACCCGTGTTTGGGGAAACTGTTTGGCATTCCCAAAATACATAAGGACACTGTGAATCCCCCATTCAGACTTATCATTTCCAACAAACGGACAAAACAGAAAACATTTCTGAATACTTGGACAGTATTTTCAACCCTTTGGTGCAAGCTACCAAGTTCTATATCAAAGACTCGTGGGATTTCTTAAATGAGCTACAAAAATGCTCACTTGACCTCTCTAAATGCATATTGGTAACATTGGACATCACAGCCCTGTATACTAACATCCCACATCTCGAAGGAATACAAGCATTAGAGCTTTTTCTCACCAAGTATGCCCGTCTTAGTGCTGACGTGGTAGAGACACTGATTTCCCTTACCACAGTTGTGTTAACCAACAATTTCTTTCATTTCAACAGCCAAATTTATCAACAAGTAAAAGGAGTTGCTATGGGGTCCAAAATGGCCCCAGCATTTGCGAATTTAGTTTTAAGCACATGGGAAATTGAAACACTGTCCTTTCTGGAACAATTCAACAAAGTACATCTTTATAGTCGCTTTATTGACGATATCTTTTTTTCTGTGGGAAGGTCCCAAAAATGAACTTGATATTTTCATACAGAACCTCAATAACAGCCTACCTTATTTAGACTTTGTGATATCAGGATGCGGTGATAAAATCAACTTTTTGGATACTGAAATTACCATAGTAAACCCAGGATACACTCTCAACTCCAATGTGTATCGCAAAGACACTTACAGAAATAATTTTCTTGATTTTCGAGCCAACATCCTTTGTTTATGAAACGGAACGTGTTAAAAGGGCAGCTCATAAGACTTTCAAGAATTATATCTGATGACCGTACCTTTTTACAAGAATGTAAATTCTTATCCCACATGTTCGAGAAGAGATACTACCCTGAAAAACTAATAAGTGAAGTTTTTACAGAAGTAGCAGAAAGAAGACACACATGGCATAAACCAATCTTACTACATGGTTTCATCCCTAAACGCAATGATTACACAAATAATTCCACGGATAGGAACTGCAGTTACCCGCTCCCCATCAGTAGAGACATGAGAAACATAAGAGAAGTCTTGCAAAACTGGAACATCATACGAGCAAATGCAGACCTCAAGAAAGTTCTGGGACAAAATCCCACTTTCTCTTATAAACGGACCACCACGCTCAAAATGTCTTTTGAAAAAGATAAACCTTTCTTTTATCCTCAGCCTGTACCAAACAGAGGTCCCAAAGGTATGTTCACTTGTAATCATTGCGTAGTTTGCAAACACATGTGGACTGGCAGCAGCTTCACTTTCGTACACTGTGATCTAACAGTCAAATTTCACAACCACTTTGACTGTCATGCCATGTTCCTAGTGTACGCTGCTGCATGTAACTCCTGCCCAGCATTTTACGTGGGAAAAACTATCAGAAAATTATCTGATAGAGTGAAGGAACATTTATCTGCCATCAGACGAAAAGACGACAGTAATGCACTAGGTAAGCACAGTGCACTATGCACAAACTTCAACGGGTTTAAATTCATAGTACTGGAACAAGTTGGACAGTTTTTGGAGACTGTGAAACTCTGTTAGAGTTAAAAGAACTGAGGTGGCAGTTACTTTTAAACTCTGACACTCATCCAGGACTTAATGACTCTCTGAACATTAAATGTGCTTTAAGATGGGCAAATTAACATGTACTGACTGTTTGTTTTGACTACACTAGTTCTTAAACAGTGATAGAACATAAGCAATGGTTCCACTACTATTACAGGGTCAGTCCTATGATTTTCCAGCTTCTAGTTTAATTGGAAATATAACTATCAGTTAAAAGTAAACACAATAACATCGTAAAAACAATGGTATTAAGTATTTGTTCAACTCACTCTTAGTTAGTTTCAAAAGTTGTTATAACACACACATCACAATGACTATTGGTAAGAATTGAAAACATTTTCATTGGCCATTGTATTAACATGAGGACATAATCATTGGTTTGAATTCTTCTTTTGTTTTGTGAAAAGAAATCTTTGGCCATTGGCCACTAATCACATCATATGCAAATTAGGTATTCCTGTATACAGCATATTTATAGAGCATGGCTATGTACTTTTTTCAGTTCTGATGAAGTTCCTAGCAACAATAAAGGAATGAAAGCGCTAGACAACAGTTCGGCCTCAGCTGTGTTTTTTCTCCATTCGTAATTTTATTAGTTACAAAGTTTTAATTGTTTATTGGCATTATTCTACTTTGCTTTACAGTTTTAGAACGGTTTTTCGTTTATATAGTTTTTATACCGTATTAGAAGATGGAGGAGACACCAGAAGTCGGACCAGGCTCCGGTAGCCAACCCACAAGTGCAACGAGCACCATTTCCATGCCACAGGAATACGCTAAACTATTAGAGGAATACAATACCATCATGCACAGAGCAAAAAACATCCTCGGAAGATGCAACATACTACAAAACAACATGAGAGGTTTCTCTCCTTGCTTATTTTCAGGAGAGAGTAGTTCCTCCACTCAACTACCCACAGGAGCGAACGACAATGGAACTGAAAACGACCTTCGAGCGACACAGACCCCTGGCCCACAGCTCACCACTGTTTCAGTCGATGAAGAGGAGTTGATACAACTAGCGCAAGCAGCTAGTGAAAATGAGAGACGAGCACAACTGCCCACTACCACAGAAGGCACAAGAGGGTCTGTACATCTAACACCATCAGAATCAGCGGCTGAACAAGGCTTTATCAGCCCAGCACAGCAGAACGGAATGGTAATGAATGGCAATGGGTATCAAGCTTCTACCCCACAAATAAGGCATCGTGATGGGGAATTTATTCTGCACTTCATTAACACAGATGGAATGCAGAACCCCTTCCTGCAGAACAACAATGAACATTTTATCAACGAACACAGAGGAGAAGCAAGGCAAGTAAACCATGTCAATATGCATTGTAAAAATTTAATCTTTGATTTGGAGCGCTTGCTCATACTATACAAAAATATAGAATATGATAATCTTTTCTTGTCATCGTGTGTACACCATAACATAGTACCACAGGGTCTGAGAGCTTACAGGTTCCCAACCGGGACCACAAGAAATTCACCACTTTTTTCTGATTTAGTTAAGTTGTTTAATGACACTGGTCTGATGGCTCTTAAGCGCCTTATTATTCATAACCAAGTCAGAATGGAGGCGATTAAACAAGATATAGAGCACCTGCATTCCAACATCCTCAGACATCCGGATTTTAATAATGTAAGGCACCTGCTAGACAGTGTCTCTCCTAAGATAACAAGGCATGTAGCCACGCTTGTCCACAGAAAAAAGCAGAAACTACAGCGTGATTTACAACAATATTTGAACCACACAGCTTATAGGCTAAGCAATGAAAGATATCAAAGGACAAGAGAATATCATACGAGACCAGTAAAGCTACAACAAGTACAAGCAGCTATGTTCGCACCCCCCCCACCTCCAGGATTTCATAATGCTCAACACTTTGTGGTTAATGAGCAACCACCACCCCCACCTTTGTTGCTGAATCCTCAGCACATCAGTTTCAATAACCCACCTGCTCCTCCCCCTGCCATTACACCTCCAGCTTTCGCACCTAACCTGATTGCAGAAGAAGAAAGGCAAAGGCCTTTTTTATTGCAGCAGCCACCGATCAACCTAGACATGGTGGCTACGCCAATCCCAGGTGTGAGAGAAGGAGTGAGGGGGAAGAGAGGGGGATGGAGAGGAAGAGGGAATGGAGTGAACAGATACAACTTTGGAGAACGGACTATGGTAACAAGGAGCACAGTGAGGGGAGGTTACTAAGCACAAGAGAACACTTTCTCTCCAATGCAGTTTTTAATTTAACTGATAGAAATTTATCTGAAGCACACCTGCAACTACTCAATAAAGGGTTTACATTCATACCCTCGCAAAGGGCCAGAATCACTGACACCCTATTAGATCTAAGGTTATATTTAAGAAAACTAAACCTGAGAATGTTTTTTTCTGACAGAGATGACCCACAAGATAGCTCAACTTTCACTGACTCAAATGAAGCGCACAATAATACAGTAACAACAGACTTAATTACATCAAATGTAAGGAAAACCAGCTTGTTTAACCCAGTTTTAAACTCTACACTAGCCACTTTTCAAAATGTATGTGAATTTGATCTAAGGAATTTATTAAACCAACCCAGTACAGAGAAATGGTACAATATATCGAACAGTGAACAACTAGCTCTCACAGAACTTTGCCGAGACACCAGCCTAAGAATTATGAAGGCAGACAAAGGTACAGGCATTGTACTAATGGAAAACAAAGACTATGTTGCCAAGATTGAAAACATGTTAGTAGACAACGCTTTCTACAAAAAAGTATCCTTGAACGAAGTTAATAAACATTTTGCAACAATAGACAGATTACTGAAAACCTTAGAACGTGAAAAACACCTGTCTTTGGAAGACTACATGTTCATGTCAGTACATAACCCGTGTTTGGGGAAACTGTTTGGCATTCCCAAAATACATAAGGACACTGTGAATCCCCCATTCAGACTTATCATTTCCAACAAACGGACAAAAACAGAAAACATTTCTGAATACTTGGACAGTATTTTCAACCCTTTGGTGCAAGCTACCAAGTTCTATATCAAAGACTCGTGGGATTTCTTAAATGAGCTACAAAAATGCTCACTTGACCTCTCTAAATGCATATTGGTAACATTGGACATCACAGCCCTGTATACTAACATCCCACATCTCGAAGGAATACAAGCATTAGAGCTTTTTCTCACCAAGTATGCCCGTCTTAGTGCTGACGTGGTAGAGACACTGATTTCCCTTACCACAGTTGTGTTAACCAACAATTTCTTTCATTTCAACAGCCAAATTTATCAACAAGTAAAAGGAGTTGCTATGGGGTCCAAAATGGCCCCAGCATTTGCAATTTAGTTTTAAGCACATGGGAAATTGAAACACTGTCCTTTCTGGAACAATTCAACAAAGTACATCTTTATAGTCGCTTTATTGACGATATCTTTTTCTGTGGGAAGGTCCAAAAATGAACTTGATATTTTCATACAGAACCTCAATAACAGCCTACCTTATTTAGACTTTGTGATATCAGGATGCGGTGATAAAATCAACTTTTTGGATACTGAAATTACCATAGTAAACCCAGGATACACTCTCAACTCCAATGTGTATCGCAAAGACACTTACAGAAATAATTTTCTTGATTTTCGAGCCAACATCCTTTGTTTATGAAACGGAACGTGTTAAAAGGGCAGTTCATAAGACTTTCAAGAATTATATCTGATGACCGTACCTTTCTACAAGAATGTAAATTCTTATCCCACATGTTCGAGAAGAGATACTACCCTGAAAAACTAATAAGTGAAGTTTTTACAGAAGTAGCAGAAAGAAGACACACATGGCATAAACCAATCTTACTACATGGTTTCATCCCGAAACAGAATGATCACACAAATAATTCCACGGATAGGAACTGCAGTTACCCGCTCCCCATCAGTAGAGACATGAGAAACATAAGAGAAGTCTTGCAAAAAAACTGGAACATCATACGAGCAAATGCAGACCTCAAGAAAGTTCTGGGACAAAATCCCACTTTCTCTTATAAACGGACCACCACGCTCAAAATGTCTTTTGAAAAAGATAAACCTTTCTTTTATCCTCAGCCTGTACCAAACAGAGGTCCCAAAGGTATGTTCACTTGTAATCATTGCGTAGTTTGCAAACACATGTGGACTGGCAGCAGCTTCACTTTCGTACACTGTGATCTAACAGTCAAATTTCACAACCACTTTGACTGTCATGCCATGTTCCTAGTGTACGCTGCTGCATGTAACTCCTGCCCAGCATTTTACGTGGGAAAAACTATCAGAAAATTATCTGATAGAGTGAAGGAACATTTATCTGCCATCAGGCGAAAAGGCGACAGTAATGCACTAGGTAAGCACAGTGCACTATGCACAAACTTCAACGGGTTTAAATTCATAGTACTGGAACAAGTTGGACAGTTTTTTGGAGACTGTGAAACTCTGTTAGAGTTAAAAGAACTGAGGTGGCAGTTACTTTTAAACTCTGACACTCATCCAGGACTTAATGACTCTCTGAACATTAAATGTGCTTTAAGATGGGCAAATTAACATGTACTGACTGTTTGTTTTGACTACACTAGTTCTTAAACAGTGATAGAACATAAGCAATGGTTCCACTACTATTACAGGGTCAGTCCTATGATTTTCCAGCTTCTAGTTTAATTGGAAATATAACTATCAGTTAAAAGTAAACACAATAACATCGTAAAAACAATGGTATTAAGTATTTGTTCAACTCACTCTTAGTTAGTTTCAAAAGTTGTTATAACACACACATCACAATGACTATTGGTAAGAATTGAAAACATTTTCATTGGCCATTGTATTAACATGAGGACATAATCATTGGTTTGAATTCTTCTTTTGTTTTGTGAAAAGAAATCTTTGGCCATTGGCCACTAATCACATCATATGCAAATTAGGTATTCCTGTATACAGCATATTTATAGAGCATGGCTATGTACTTTTTTCAGTTCTGATGAAGTTCCTAGCAACAATAAAGGAATGAAAGCGCTAGACAACAGTTCGGCCTCAGCTGTGTTTTTTCTCCATTCGTAATTTTATTAGTTACAAAGTTTTAATTGTTTATATATATATATATATATATATATATATGTGTGTGTGTGTGTGTGTGTGTGTGTGTGTGTGTGTGTGTGTGTGTGTGTGTGTGTGTGTGTGTGTGTGTGTGTGGATGTGTATGTGTGTCTCTGTATATGTCTGTGTGTGTATATATATATATATATATATATATATATATATATATATATATATATATGTGTGTGTGTGTGTGTGTGTGTGTGTGTGTGTGTGTGTGTGCATATGCATATATATATATATATATACATATATATATTGTTTTACATTAGGAGGGTTTGTGGTCTGCACTGTAGTGGCAGGACAGGTAGCTTACATCCTTCTAAGTTGGGAAATGCTGATTGAGGGCTCAGTGTCTGTTATTCTAAAAGTGTATTAATTCTGTTTTAAGCACTTGGGCTTCAAGTCTGTTATTTTACATTAAAAGGGTTTGTGGTCTGCACTCTTGTGGGAGGAGAGGCTGGACTCTGCCCTTCTAGCTGGGAATTTCTGGTTGAAGACTTATAGTGCCTGCATATCTAAACTGCTTCTTACTGAAATTGGTACACCTTGTTTGCTGTAGCATAGACTAGATCCAGGCCTGCTGAATCTAGCTTTGTTTGTATAACCTGAGCACTAATCCAGGCATTCTTTAAAGTATTCAATTGTATTTATTACTGCTTGGTAGTAACTTGATTAAAGTGTAGCTATCATTCTAAGTCTTTTGGATTAAGCACTTGGGCTTCAGACCAGTTGTTTTACATTAGGAAGGTTTGTGGCCTGCACTGTGGTGGCAGGACAGGTAGCTTACATCCTTCTAAGTTGGGAACTGCTGATTGAAGGCTCAGTGTCTGTTATTCTAAAAGTGTATTAATTCTGGTTTAAGCACTTGGGCTTCATGCCAGTTGTTTTACATTAAGAAGGTTTGTGGTCTGCACTGTGGTGGCAGAACAGGTAGCTTACATCCTTCTAAGTTGGGAACTGCTGATTGAGGGCTCAGTGTCTGTTATTCTAAACGTGTATTAATTCTGGTTTAAGCACTTGGGCTTCAGGCCAGTTATTTTATATTAAAAGGGTTTGTGGTCTGCACTCTTGTGGGAGGAGAGGCTGGAATCTGCCCTTCTAAGCTGGGAATTTCTGGTTAAAGGTTTATAGTGCCTGTATATTTGAACTGCTTCTTACTGAAATTGGTACACCTTCTTTGCTGTAGCATAGACTAAATCCAGGCCTGCTGAATCTGGCTTTGTTTGTATAACTTGAGCACTAATCCAGGCATTCTTTAAAGTATTCAATTGTATTTATTACTGCTTGGCAGTAATTTGATTAAAATGTAGCTATCATTCTAAGTCTTTTGGATTAAGCACTTGGGCTTCAGACCAGTTGTTTTACATTAGGAAGGTTTGTGGCCTGCACTGTGGTGGCAGGACAGGTAGCTTACATCCTTCTAAGTTGGGAACTGATGATTGAGGGCTCAGTGTCTGTTATTCTAAAAGTGTATTAGTTCTGGTTTAAGCACTTGGGCTTCAGGCCAGTTATTTTACATTAAGAGGGTTCGTGGTCTGCATTCTTGTGGGAGGATAGGCTGGACTCTGCCTTTCTGAGCTTGTAATTTCTGGTTAAAGGCTTATAGTGCCTGCATATTTGAACTGTTTCTTACTGAAATTGGTACACCTTGTTTGCTGTAGCATAGACTAGATCCAGGCCTGCTGAATCTAGCTTTATTTGCATGCTGCTTGTTTGTTTGCTTGTTATTTCCCTGAAATGCTAATTCCACCTAAAATGCGGCTTTTCAGCGCTTCTGTGGATCCCTAGTGATATCTGCATTGCTTACTGTACTTATTTCCTTGTTTCACTTGAAAGAAAGTTACTGTTTGTCGTTTTTGCATTTAAGTTACCTGTAACACATTGCATTTATGTTACCTGGCACTTGCTCACTAAAGCAATTATATAAGTCAGCACTAAAATATTAAAAGCACTACACCCTCACAAACTCCCCTTGAGTACCTCGTTCCCCATTGGCCCTTTTTTTCAATTATAAAGTAATTCCCAATACTATTCTAGCATGTCCAAAGGTCAGTTGTCAATCTCCTCTCCGGTCCAGCTGGTGAATCTGGGAATCTTGAGGCAATGTTACAACTGCCTCATGTACACAGACAACCCTCTCCTCCTCCCAACAAATTCCAACACATGTGAGAGATGCAAACATATAGCCATACTGGAGGCTAAGCTCTCTCAACTCAGTACTGGCAAAACCAGTCAGGAGGAGAAGGAAACCACACTCACTACAATTCCAGTCTCACATAGACCTACTACGACAGGAAACCAAACACATAAACACACAAAAACATACTTGGAGGCTCTAAATAAAAATCTGCCTAAGCAGCAGAGACCTCCAAAGCAGACACCCAAGCAACCGCTACCCCAAAACAAAACACGTGCAACACATAGCTCACAAAGCCAGTGTGCTGAACAGTCACAGCCCTTAAGGCTAAACAACACACCTGATACACTTGTAATAGGTGACTATCGTCAGGCACACTGATGTTCCGCTCACCAGGCTGAACAAGGAGAAGGTCATGGTGAGCTGCCTGTCGGGCGCTAGGATCCGCCACATAACACAAGCACTCAGGTCACTCCAAGGCAAGTACAAATATGACTCAGTCATTGTCAATGCTGGTGTGAATGACCTGAGATGTACCTCCCTGGACTACATGAAAAGAAACATAGAGGAGCTCTCTGAGCATGTAGCCCAGGCTGGTATGACCCTGACCTTGAGTAGCATCTTACTCTCACCAAGAATGATGCCACAATATGAAGACAAGATGATCAATTTCAACAATTGGCTTAAGTATTGGTGTCATTCAAAGGGGATCCAATGCCTGTCAGCCTGGGATGACATGCTCAACAAGCCATGATGCTTCGCTAGGGATGGCTTGCACCAGTCACCCCTGGGCTTTCAGATATTGGCAAAGGCTCTTGCTACCCCCATAGTGCCTTTTTTAGGCAAGGCTCAAAAGACAAACCCACCTCCATAGGTATCACAAGGGATAAGAAATTAAGAGTAATGCTACTCAATGCCAGAAGTCCAAACCTCAAGATGCACACACTCTAAACTCTCCTTAGCATGGAGAACATCAGTATCTGTGCAGTAATAGAAAACTGGTTCAAGGCTCCCGAGAGCACCCCAGCACTACCAGGTTAT